>NC_054062.1:50319745-50478339 GCF_017639655.2 Falco naumanni | reverse complement strand
TGTGAGGCCCAGAACGAGCAGAGGGACAAACAGCTGTCCGCCGCGCAGGATCCTGACAAGAGGGAAGCCAAGCCCCTTTCCTACAAAACAGCTTATCGCAAGTACATGACAGTGCCTGCCCGGAGGTCGATACCCAACGTCACCAAGAGCACAGGAGTTCAGACTTCACCCGATCTCAAAAAGTGTTACCAGACCTTTCCTCTGGACCGGAAAAAGGGGAATATTCTTAAAAGCGCCTCGACCGTGGACACCTTTAAGGGTCAAAACAACGGGTTTCTGATAGACGTTAAGGACAAGGAGGGCAGCAGCTCAGGGGAGGCCGTTCAGTGGAGCAGGAAGGCCGGCAGCCTGCAGACGGCAGAGTTCATTTCCCACATCAACGAGCGCGCCTACGGGGGCTCTCACGACGACGGGGCCGAGGCCTGGCCAAGCGGCGATTTGCACAGCTCTCCCCAAGAGCCGCCGCCTCTCCCAAACTCGGCCGACGCCGCTTCGGAGGAGCCCACCGTGGTCCAGCCCGGCCGAGGGAGGCCGGTGGCCGGGCGGCCGGGGAGCGAGGAGGCCGCCCAGCCCCTCCACGGGAGGGTCTTCAAGACTGAAGTGGCCACCGTTTATCTACCGGCGGCGGGTTCAAACGCCTCGCAGCACGACCTGCCAAACCTCGCGGCCGAGACCGACTGGTCACCGTGCCCGGCAGCCGAGGAGGACAGAAAGCAGACCGCGCACCTCAACGGGGTTCAGCCCCAGGCGGGAGATGCTCGAGCCTGCTCGTCGCGGGCGCAGTGCCAAGCCACCGAATGTAATGAACAGACCCTTCAGATAAACGTTTCGCCTATGGAGGAGACCCAGCCTTGCCAGACGGCCGTTGCGGTGAGCGAGGAATGCCAACAAATCGTGCCTCACACAGAAGTTGTGGACTTGAAAGCGCAGCTTCAGATGATGGAAAATTTGATCAGCTCCAGTCAGGAAACCATAAAAGTGTTGTTGGGTGTTATACAGGAGCTAGAGAAAGGAGAAGCTCACAGAGAAGGGTGAGTAGAAGCTCTTTAAATGAGTGTAAGCGCTTTTAAATGCCTTTTCTAACAAGTGCCTGCCCTTGAACCTGCTAATGTATGTTTGCACCCGCTGCCGCTTCCCCGCAGCGCACCAAGATGTTTCACGTGGTGCTTCTCACACCGGCTAAGTTTTGCTGCTTTAGAGGCAAGTCCTAGGGAAACCTGCCAGCAGTATTTGGTATCTGGTTGTCCTAGGACGTAATTAAGTAGTTATTTAATGAAGAACCTATAAATCTCTTCTCGTACCTTTTCTAACGAGCACAGAACGAGCCGCTCTCCAAACAGGATTAGTGAGGATGCTTTCAAATCAGCAACTTGTATTAGCTGTAATACCTCACACAGCATGAAAAGCAGCAGAAAAACCTTAATTCTGTAAGAGACTTACCTTTTTAAGATTAAGGGATATTATTACAACTCTTAATATAATTCCTTTAATGGCGTATGAATCTTGTCTGTTTTACTTTCACCTCCTGAATTTTTAATGATATTTCTTTTAGAAGGAAATTAAATGAAAACTTTGAATATCAGAGTCTTCTTTAGAGCATTCACGCTACTCTGCATACAACATACAAGCATAAGGAAAGAAAGTTTTCTTTATCCCCCACTTAGGTTACTTAAATCAGCCTATAAAGCATTACAAATAATAGTGACTGTAACACCGTACAACCTTTAGTTTTGACCTAGGCAGTTCAGCCTGCCTCTTACATTACCTTAACAAGCATTTTGCAGACTTACTCGCCTGAGTTCACTGACCTTTATTTCATGAACACACCTCCAAATGCATGTGCGCTGTTCGTGTGGTTTTTAAATACTTCTGTAATTAAATCATAATTTCTCAGAAGAAATCTGTATTCTGAAATCAGAAACCAGTAGCTCGTGCTACTTGAAGCAGCGTGTTTTCATTTGAGTCAAAAAGGTACATCTTAAGATTGTAACTCAACTCTTTCTATAGGAATGCAGAAATCATTTTGTAATCCTAAAATTTCAAAATGTTTTTCATTTAAAAAAAAAAAATCTTAGCCGTTGGACAATGCTGTCAACACAGCCTTAGCTTATTTTACATCTGATTATAATATTATTAGAATACATTGTCAAAGGCTAGATCTTCAGACTAGGAAGCTTCTTGATCTAGCTGAAAGCAGCACAAGCTTACTGATTATTTTTTACTTATTATTCAGAAAAAGTATTCCTCTGACTTTCTTAACTTACAGAAACTGCAAGACAATTGGAAAGAAGTGACATGCTGCTTTTCAAATCACAAAATAGAGAAAATATTTCTTTATCATAACTCATCATCTGATCATTGAGAACCTGATGTGTACGAACAGACACATCTACCCACAATCATCTGCTATAAATACCAGTGCTTCCTCCATACACTTATGTATCAATATTTTTTTTCTTTTCCCAAAGACAGTAGAACAACAGGTCAGCAAACACTTTTTTTTTTAATTGCCCTCACATATGCAGACCCATTTAATGTGGCCAACATTAGGAATGTAGCCCTGCCCTCAGCACAAAAGAAGTCTTGCTCAAAGTGTCAATGACTGCTCAAACCTTCAAATAATCCTTCTGCAGCTGTGAACCTGACAAAGCTGTAGCCTATATTAGCCCTAAAATAGCAGAACTATCCATGAAACCCAGTTCTTCAAAATGTCTCTCCTGCCTCTTGCGCACACAAACTTGTGTATTACGGTCTGCAAGATTACATTGTATTTGACCAAAAAGCGCCTATTTATTAGCCCTTCTTTACTTTCCCTGCAATGGTTCCCCAGCAATGGCTGGGGAACCTAAAGACACATCACATATTTTGAAATCTTCTCAAACACATTGTGGTGTGTGGAAGAGACAAGTAAAATGTTTTAATGATTCTCTGATGCTAAATGTAACATTGCACCAGTGGACGAGGTTAATTATAAAAACTGGAAGCAAAGCACCTACAAATCAAAGTGACATTTCAGATAGGGGGGTTGTTTTAAACACGATGACATGCAAAGATGCTGCCTTAAAACTTACCAAGAGCAGAAAAGGGTTTCTGCTTGGAGCCACTTCCAGCTGCTCTCCCATGTGCGCTAGGCATGTCCCAAACATGCCCCCTCCAAGCTAGATATGGAGGATGTAGAGGTGGGGAAGGAGGAGAGGAGGGAGATGCATACTTGCCTATTTTCTCCTGTTTTAGGAATTCTTGTATTCCAGATCCCTCTAATTTTCTAGCACCTGTCTGATTTTTAAGGAGATTCCACAAAGGAGTGCAGCATTATGCTTGGGACATTTCTGTTCTCCACTGATCACACTCCAGAGCTGAAAGAACACTCTGTTCTCGTGCAAAGCACCAACGCATTATTAACATGAAGCCTGTCTTTATCCCTATTTCTCTCAAATTAGACAACTATTTCAATAATAGGTTGCCCCATCCTTTTATTAGAATAATTCTTCTCAATTATTGCATTCATTTCTAGAACATTATTGCCAGAGACCCACCACTGTCTACATCAACTATTACGTATCTTCCCAATTTTAGCATGTTGATCTTTTTTCCTTTTATAGCCAGGTGTTAGGTCAGTTTATATAACAAGAGATTTAAAGCAGTACTACTGCTACGTCTCTGCTTTCTGTAGCATATACAAGTCTTCCATCTGCCAAAACAGAAAACAATGTTCTGTGTTTATGGCACTCTCCTGGTTTCCTTATGTATATTAAATTCCTTATGTATATTAAATATTTCCTTATGTATATTAAATATTTCCTTATGTATATTAAATTCCTTACAGTAACATATATCAAGAAACAAATACAAATAACACACTGCTGGTAAAAATAAAAATAAAAAAAAAAACCCAAACAAAAAACCCCCAAACAAACAAAAGAAAGGAAACCCCACCAACCAAAACCCCAAATCCACAGGTAAATTTCTTAATCTGATTTTCCTCTCTTCGGGAAAATCAGTGTTCTTTAAGTGCTGTTGTAGTGCCATGGGACTAGTACTCAGTGGATTCATTTTCACTAATATGCTGTAGGTCTTGAACTGCTATTACTGCAATTCATCACTAAATGAGCCTATGCCAGCAAAATTGTATCAGCATCTCTGAAGATGGTAGTGTCATCCTTTGGGTGAATATCATCTATGTATACTTTCCAAAATGTCAGTACCACATTACCTGCAATTAGCAACAACATACAGCACTCAGCTCTGCTGAAAAGTGAAAAACCACTGGAGAAGGAAGAGAAACACAGAGCAGCTCTAACATCTGATGGAGCCGAGGGCTCAGATCACCCTGCCAAACCCGAGTCTTTGAGGGTGCAGTGTGACCTCCCTCCTCCTCTGACCTGGGATCAGGCCCCATTTATCAGTCACAATGCAAAAATTCAGGCCATCAGGAAACACAGCTCTTATCATCAGGCACTGCATAGATTTAATGTGTTAAAATTATCTAAATAACACATAGCAAACTTGGGGATGGGGATAGAAATCATTATCGCTAGCCTGTGACCCCCCACTACCAAAGGAAATTAAACCTGAGTATTTCTTACATGCACCATTATATCCTAAATGTTAGGCAAAATGCTAGTTATACTTCAATATGTGAAAGCTTCTATGCAAAAAAAATTACATCACAGCAAAATGCATTCGACAACCTATGTGTTAAGTCATGCATGGTTAAAAGCAGCAGACCTACAGCTTCAATTAAGACTCCCAGCTCAAAGATGAAAACACGCTGAATGATGCAAGGTGCAGCTTAACAACAGAAAACTGGTTTTCTGTTCTGAATGGTTTGCTTTGTCTTCTAGTAAACTGTTAGCAATCTGTATCAACTATAGACATATTTGTCTGGTTCAGATACAGTGCATCCAATTAAGCAAGCCAAATTGTCCTTGTATGGAGCCTCACTAAGGCTGACAGAATCGAAAGCAAAATGCAAGTCACTAATTCCAAAACCTGGCTAACAAATGCCCACGAAATATATAACAGAAGATGAACTGATAAACAAAAATACTTTGCTGCTTGAGAGCAACCTATCCTTTAAATCCTTATTGTGAAAAGTAACAGTAATCTAGGCCTTCTCATTATACAACAAATCAGCAATTTTAATAAACTAAGTACTCAATTTGCCATACAAAAATAAGCCACAGTATTTCGACTCTGACAGGCCAACTGCTACACATTAGATAAGAGTTAAATGAACCTGTTTCAGAGATAATTTATATTAATTTATTAGTTGACAGTGGTTCAAGAATTTAAAGAGCTCTCAACAAACATTCTCATGAAACAAGCAGTCCCAGGCTCCTTTGAAGAGGCTTTGAAAGAACATGTTCTCATGGACAGAATTTAAATATAATTTCACATTTTCCAATTAATAAGGGATATCTGTGCCTCTTACTATCGTTTCTAAGCAGAACACCCACCCCCCACCCCCGATACTGTGTGTCTGGATGTATGTTTGTACCAAAGAGGAGAGCTTCACCTGGTGCAGAGGCAGCATCCTCACCCAAGTACTTCTGTCCTAAAAATATTGCAAGCAGCCGTCCTCAAGGTCACAAGAACTGAGCATAAACTTATCATCCTGGCTCAAGAATGATGGCAAACGAAAGTCAGATAGCCAAAGCAATTATTTCCCAGATTGTTTGCTTTGCTTCCTTTTAGAAGCTACTTCAAGCCCAGTTCAGCTATTCAGCTCAGATGAAGGAGACAAGAGCAAATAACAACCTCTGCTGTCTAACTCAATCCATCTACACACACGAGCCAAGCCAATATTCTTAAAAAAACTGGGGAGTTCCTTAGTTCAGTAAGAAGAAAGCTTAAAGAGTTTACAAGAATACAGCTTCTGAAAGCACAGCCTTCAGAAGTAATGTGCTAGCTGCATAAATAATGACATGATTTCATTTGGGATTTCCCCTCCTTTTTGGTTTTGTTTTGCTTTTTTAATTACAGAAGTGGCAAAGGAAAAGTTTAAGAAAATAGTTTCTGAGAGAAAACCTAGAAATGGATGGAACCAATAAATAGTAAGCTTAACAATAAAAGGCAGCTGCACTACAAATAAATATATGAAAACCAGAAAGAATACAACAAATTCCATCTGTGATGCACAAACTGTATCATATACTGAGTGCCACCAAGTTTTAAGAGACTAACAGCAGGTTTTTGGAACAGGACTACAATGAGTACCTTTATTTTCAACACTGTCATCTTTGCATACATCCATCTTGCCTGGCCTTTGGAGTGGTCACGACCTCCTAAATTCTGATCTCTTGACCCTCACTACAGCTGTCGTATTTCAGAGTACACATCAATTACAGATCAGTCCTGAACACAGATGTACCGAACCACCTTGGAGATTGTAACAATTCACCTTTCTAAGGTAAAGACAAGAAATCTCCTTGGATACATCTTCCTTAGTCAAGGAAAAGAAGTAACTTTTACAGAAATCAGTGCTTTATGGATCTTGCAGTCCTTGGGCCTGTGGATGGTTGCATGGTTTTTATTTCAAATCATAATCCATGCATGCCATTTTCTCTGCTGTTTCCACAAAGATCAGTCTTAGGAGTGAAGCACTGGACTACTGTAGTGGCAGGTTTTATTTTCTAGTTCCAACAGCAACAAAACACCCTTCTCTTCCTGCAGCCATTTGTATAATTACTCCCTCTCTGTTTATAAGTACACAGTTAATTCTAATTACTAATAGATAAACTGTCAGGCTTCATCATTGCCCAAAAGATCTGTGTCACACTAAACAAGCATTCCATGATCATTTATGCTTTTCCGTGAAATCACTAAAGCAGTTTTAAGACAAACTCTTTGCACGCAGACCCCTGATAGATCCTATCCTCTCGCCCTGTGCTCATTTCCCCGTTACAGGTCATCCCTCAGCCATCACTCAGATGCTCACTTACCCTACCCTGAAAGCAGGATAAGTATTAAGGCGCCATAAAAGTCCATTTAGCTGCCCTCACAATAAGTAATCTGGGTTTCCAAGCTGTAAAACAGTAGTCCAGCCTTCGCCTTTCTGCATTGCCTCCATGCACAAATCAAGCTGTGGCAGAGCAGCACGCTACACATTGATGCCTCTCACAGCTCGACATACCCCGTCCCTGGAACAGTTTCATTTTATGCCAAAATTACGTGTTTCATAATGGAGACACTATTTCAATACCTGCTATCAGTCCACATGACCACACTTGAGCCCTCTTATTTAAAAATCTCAGTAACTCCAAACGAAAGCTGATTATCTGAGATTGATCATTCAAAGACCCATTATCATTCGAGGTAAAAGATGCAGCATCACCCAAGGTTTAACCTCATATTACACTTTTTCTGAATTAGATCACTAAAAAACAATCTGGAGTTAGTTCTTCAAGGGCAGGTAATGTACCTAATAGCATGGTATTTTACAGACCTTCGAAACTTCACGAGATCTATATTTTGGATAGGCTTTTTCATTAGAGTTGGACAAATCTACTCTGTTGCTTATAATCAAAGCTTCAGATCAAATTGTCAGAGTGGATAAAAAAGAAAAACTTTCAGAGTTCACAGACATTCCTGGAATATATGTAACAGGTGTTCAGAGTACCCAGATACTATAACATTTAAGATAAAGAGCACGGTGCTAAATAACCCTACTGCCATCGATGGCTTACAGCTATTAAACATCCTCTGTTAGGAATACAGCAATAAGAGGTTTTCAGCAGCAAATGATGATGAATGAAAAGGGAAAGTGAGCTGTTAGCAACAACAAGTATGTGGAATAAACAGAAAACAAACAGAGACACAATCTTTTTAGCAAAATTACTTGATCTTAATGCTTACTCTATTTTCTCAAAAATAAAAATGACACTAGGAACATTCTAAATCTCAGAAAATTTTGCTAATATGTTATAGCAGTTTATCTGCATATACTATATGGGCACAATTCAAATTAAAAGAATATTTTAAGTATTCAAAAATAATTTGATTTATATCCAGTTGCTATTGAATAGACTTTAAAACCAAGGTGAAATACCATTCACTGCCACACCTCCCCATTTCAGCTGGGTTCAGCAGCACTTCAGGCTTTGAAGTGAAATTAAGGTTCAAGACTTTTCCATCGGATTGGATACAGTGACACAAAGGCCAATAAAAACAAATTTGCACAATTCAAATCTGGAAACACAGGTGAAGTCTCATAGTGATCAATTTTTTTACAAAAGAAAGCATAAGGAGACTACATTCTTGATAAATATAGCTGTATGAATTACCGCAGATCATAAGGGAAGCTTTTCCAACTGTCACCAAGCTGTCCAAATTACATACCTGCGAGGAGAGTTTTTCTGCTAAATCAGTCTTTTAAAGGGGATGTTATTTAGGTACTGAATTAGCAGTTTTCACTTTACACAATTAGAATAATCCTTTAATAACTGCATTTTGATTGTCGGTAGTATTAGAATCCAAAGAGACAGAGCCAGGTACCTATCCAGTCATGTAAAAATGAGGCAGGATGAGCTGTATAGTGCTGTATTGCACAGTCATCCACCTAGAGATTAATCCCCAGATATCTAATTGACACCCACTTCTGAGCCCCTGTGCTTACACAAAGATACTGACCTCTTCTCCTGACTAGGGAAAAATCGATTTTGACTGGACAATTTTAGTCAAAAGACTTGTCTGAAGACAGGCATTTTGTTTTTAAACTGTGGAGCCTCCTAACTACCCCCAGGGTTCCAGAATCAAGACGTAAACATGCAGTTCAGTCTTAAGAAAGCTCCTGTGAAACTCATTCGGGGAACTGAAGGTAAGCAAACGTTGGAGATGATGAGGAATTGAGCTGGATTCAAATATCTGTGGACTGTTTCAGTAACTGGAGGAAAACATCTTTTAAGCAAGGAGCTCCCAGGCACGTGCCTGATCATCCTCCTCTGTATCGCTGCTGGCTGCTTTAATTACAAATCCAGGAACTGTTCTCAGCTCAGACCTTGAAAAAACTAAAGTGGTCCGTATTGTTTCTTAGCTCTCAATGGCTTCATTTTGAACTTTGCAAATACAGAGGAATTTTGTAGATAGATGAGCAAATAGATAACCCCAAGTTTAGATACCCCCAGCAGTCCAGCACAGGCATGGGCGTGCATTCACCGTCTGCAGTCGGCGCTAGCTTACTCTTCCCTGTCATGGAACATTTTTTCACCATGTTACAAACAAACACTTAGAAAAGCAGCAGTTTAATAAAATACTTCAGTGAAACCTGGATAATTCTGAGCTTTTTGCAACAGTTTGTTGTGGTGATTTGGTTTTGCATCTCATGGAGCAGCAGTGTGGGGATCAGCTGTGTTACAGGTCAGCCAAGAAGGAAAAGTGCCATTCAGAGGGAGGCTGGAAATCTCTCCAAACATGCCCAGCTGTGCTTAGCGCTCTTTTACTAATAAGATGATGACGGAGGACATTTTTCACTATGTTAACTTGCTGCATGAGCAAACCATAAGAGGACAGACAGCACTGTATTGGCTCTACTACAGTTTTTTTCTGTTTGTTCCAATATCCTGAGAAGACGTGCTAGAAGCTGAGTGTGGTCTAGTAGCTCGTCTGCACGAGCGACTGAATTGTAGAGATGAGCAGAGGTATTTTGACATTAACAAGGCAATTTACACTCTGGAACAGTTCAGCCTGGCGTGACTTAGATAATTTCTTGGGTAAATGCAAGGAAATTTGTCTATTTGTTTGTCATCCGTACAAGCTCAGAAAAAATTCCCAGGGATGGGACCTTTCTGAGCATCTGTGTGCAAAGCTCAAGCCAATGCCGAACTGCTGCTCTACAGAATCTGCTGTACTGCAGTAAGATCCCAAGCTACCATTATTTAAGGAAATGAGAAAATGGAAAGTACCGAGACTTGCAAAGAGTTATTCAAGCTACAACAGAAAAAGAGTTCAGCGCTTCCAGAGTTCCTCCTACTCTTTTTTTTTTTTTTTCTCCATACGGTTCCCCATCGTTCTCGCAAGTACCACACAATCACAAAATCAGTGACCAGCAATCCATATTATTAGTATTATGCTACTGTGTAATATTTGGAATTCTAAATGAGCTCTTTGGTTTGCATATAGTATGGCTGGTCTAGTTATTATTGGAAGCTGATAAGGGCTCCTATATGTAACGCTCACTGAGTATTTGAGCTTGCAGTGAAATCTCAATCACTTTGAAATTAGGAAAAAATACCGCAGACTTCTTTTTTCTCCTATCTTCCCTCCTGTACAGAAACATGGCCTGTGAGCAGCCTTCTTAATTTAAAAGTTCAAGTCCAGCAAAATCCAAGGTGTTGTGTTTTAATACAGGTATTCATCTGTAAACGCACTATTAGTTCAGACCTATGAAATACCCTTTGGTCTGATCTGTTGAGAGTATTTCATTTGCATTAAAATTGTGCAGTTATGAGTCTCTGTGCTGTGGCTGACGAAGGGCTATTAGCCACAGTGCAGGGAGTTGAATGATCACTGTGTAGCTGAGAAACTGTTCAGCTCAGGGAAGGCGCTACAGGGAGGTGTGAGGGCACAAGCTGCAGGCAGGGATTGTTGCCTGATGACTACACCACTGAACACATCGCCCCAGCTAGTCCCAAAAAATATATGCAGAAGAAATTAATTTTAAAATTAGGTGGATTTGGGGGTGGAAGAGCAATGGGAACTCAGAAGGTGAATGTTTAACATGCTGTGCAGCTGCAGCAAAAGGATGGGTGCAGCCGACCTGATGATGAGCTGCAGATTCAGAAGTCTCAGGGCATCTGAGTAGTGATGCTCTGAGGTCAGGAGCAAATCACAGTTGAGAGATGTAGAATGCAAGGGATAGAGAGACGGACTTCATCTCAGCATAACTATTGGAGTGTGCTCCCCAATAACCCGCTGGAAGTGTTTGGCCTAAGAACTATATGCCAGCAATACAGTTGCTTCTGAGCTAGAACAAACAAATTCCATGAATTATTATGAATACGAAGAGTTGACAATTTAATTACCCTCCTGATTTTTCTGATGAGACAACAGAGGCACAAATACTCAAGAGAGATGCTAGACCTTGTACGCACCTAATTCCTATAAGATTTTGTGATTTCACTTGAAATACTTTTAATTCTCTCCATTCTCAGTGGTTTTTTTGAAATCACTAGACAACCCTACTGAAATATGGTTTGGGGTTTTTTTTCAAACACTTCATTCCCTGACTAACCTGAGTATAATATAAAATGTATTTACGGGGTGAAAGCACTTGAATTGCTGTCTTGGGAGTCATGCCATACGCCCACAGTGCAAATACCTCAAAAAGAAAATTAGTCATCTGCTTCCAACTGTCAGGATTCAGTTAAAGACAACAAACTACTGTCTTGGAAACAGTCTGAAAAATCTCACCATTGAGCTGTACATTTCAAAGTATTTCAGAAACCAAATGAATATCATCAGCCCTGTAATAGTAGGACAGGGGGAAAAAAGTGGAAGTAAGATTGTGATATTATTTTAGAGCATCAGAGGATTTCTACTTTTGTCCTTTGCCGTCAGTTAAAAAAAAAAAAAATCAAAAATAAGTTTGTGCATTTCTGCAGTGTTTCTTTGGGGTTTTTTTGTGTGTGGTTTTTTGGTTTTGTTTTCATCCCCCCACACACATGTGTTAAAACATACTTGCACCCAACATGACAACTAGGGTCCTTCCCACTATTTTGATGGCCATAATGACTGATCAGTACTGAGTGACCTGTGGTCCTTCTGACCGTGCCACTGCGCATCTCCCCAGGCTGCGGGCTGCCTCGCGTGCTCCCTGCCACTCACGGGCTGTTGTTTTCCTCAGAGAGAGGAAAACTGTAGTCATTAAGGTTTAGTTAATCCTCACGTTGTAACTACTTAAAAGCACCCCACTGATGCTGACTGTCGGGGATCTATGCTAAGAAAGAAAGGGTAACATTGCCTCCAGGTAACCAGGTACCTCTGGCATTGTGACATTCAGATCAGGGGCACACAGCTGGTATCGCTCAGACCTGTGTGGCTCTCAGTAAGTCCTCCCCAGCTCCCAACACACTCCAGAAGCAAACTGGCTTGTGCTTGAGCTCTGTACCGTAGGATTTCTGCAGGCGTGCTCTGGTGCACAGGCACTGAGCTTTGCTGCAGCTGCTGAATATGTTAATGGTTCCCAAAAAACCTGGCTGATAAATTCAGAGCAGCATAGGAAAGAACCACTATGATGGCAGATCCTGGCTACAAGTCCATGTGACTTCGCTGAGAAAGTCAGGCAACAGCTTCCAGCCAGGTGGAGGTGTCAGTGCTGGAGGTACGAGACAGCGTGACAGCTCCGCAGCCCTTCTTGGGTCTCTCTAAAGAGCTACAGAGCAGTAACGAAGAGCCGGCTTGTACTTGTAACTGTAGCAGAACCCATCTAATGCAAATATAATTAAGCTTAACACAAGACAACCTAATCTGATGCAGGTCACGCTGGAGCACCTCTTTCTGTAGCTGCTCTGAGTAGTCTGAGGAGATCCGTGCTGGTGGAGCTAGCCCCTACTTCTGGCACGTAGAAGGGAACAGATCCTCTCAAACACAACTAAGGCCCCATGTTTACTGACAGCAAGGATGCTCCCAGGTTTTGTACTGGGGGAACCAAATAAGCAATGCCAACAAACAGTGGGGAAAAAAAGAAAAATCTTTAAGTGAAAGCCAAAGAGAAGCGAAAAAAAAACCCAAAAAACCATCAAAATCCCAACGTACCTCTGAAAAGCATCAAACAATTCAATGTTTGCATTCAGCTGTCGACATCAAATAAAGAAGCCTGAAGATAATTGCTCAAAGCACAACACTATTCTTGATTTTTATCAGGCTGTACCACTATCATCTATAAATGAAAATGCTAATTGGTAATTATGAACGTAATGAAAACACAGCAGCGGTAAGGCTAAAACAATTTTTCTACTGCTCTACTGGGCAAGTGATTTTTCAGAACACCTGTATGTGAACCAAAGGCTGACCCGAGATGTTTTATACCTGTACAAACCTGCTGGTTTGATGGCAGAATATTCTTAGTTCTTAAAGGAACTAGAGGCAGATATTCACCCAACAGAAGCATGATTTTGGTGATACAGATACGTTTATACAAGGCTTTCCACGGGCTAGAATGGCAACCCTTCCTAGGTTAGACTAAGCCTATATGGCTAAGCAGGACTCATCGTAACCTGCAAAACATATATGAGTGATTTTCCTGCAGTTTACGTAGCTAAAACATGACTTATTCATGTCATAAGGACAACTAAAACATGTGACAATGAAGTCATGTTATTCTGCCAAAAGGCAAATTACATTAATAGTAAGCATGGGTAGCTATGCTATAAACAGTCCCAGCAGGACTAGACCAGGCATGGAAATATAATACCCATTATACAAAGACTTGAGAACCATGGTCTACACTTCCTCAGCTATTCAGCACAGCCAGAACTGCCACTTCAAAACCATTTCAAAGGCCTGCTGCCACCTTAAAAGTGGCAAATTTGTTTCACTATATTTTAATAAAAACATCAACAGAAAAAAAAATTCTTAGTCTGTTTATCTTCCTTGTTGGTGGCAATGCATCGAAAGTGTGACGAACATCAATATCATCTAAAGAACATAACCATCAGAGCATAAACACGTTCCAAAGCACAGCCACTCCTGTAAAATCATGCCATTAAGTAACTCACTTCATATGAAGTCTTCCCTACATCCCAGCAGATAAGGGAAGACATCCAGGTGTAACAGATCTATCCTTCCAAATGGCTTTGTAAGATTTTTTTGCTTAGTTTGTTTTTAATAGATGTCCAAGATACTTGAATTAGTGCCTCTTCATTACCTACCTACTGAACAATAGAAAAATAAAATAATCTAAGCTTCCCTCCCTCAGCTCAATGGGGTCTCTAATTTATACAAGCAAAAAACTACTCAAATGCAAAGATTTTGATGTTACAGTTGGTATTTTCAAAATAAGCCTCAAGCAGGTGCACAAATTCTGCATTTCACAGGGATTTAGAGGGTGTAATTCCCTTAGGCTGCTCTGAAAATTGCAGCCTATTATTAGTTACTGCCAGTCCATGTCAGCAAAATGGTTCCTCTTCATTATAATATTTTAATACTTGGAAGTGTTAATTGAGGTTAAGCTCAGGTTGTGCCAAGAACGCCTACAGAAATGCAATAAAATTAAAGCCTCCTGAAAATAATATGCAATGTAGATAGCAAGCATACGTGAAAAACTGAGTATGGAGATAAGAGATCCTGCCCAACGTGACACCGGCAATTAGATGCAGATACAGCAACACAACTAACCTAGATCCATCCTCTCCCCAGAACCTGACCGTGCAGCAGCCCCACATAATACACTAGACTAACCATGCCCATCTGTGTACGTCCAGACAGAAACAGAACGTGCAAGATGTAAGGTACCAAAGAATGAAGCTATTGGAGAAATGACTTCTTGTTAGCCTGTATCAAAACACATTTGATGCTAAAAGGGTATGAAGCATAGTAATAATATATGTAATAATATAGTAATAATAAAGTAATAATAATAAAGATTTTAATACCAAGGGAGCTAATTAAACATTCCAGTACATGCATGCAGTTCTCTTCTTGCATATCAGCATGGCAACCAGGAGTGAACAGTACCACGTTTACTTTCCTACATTAATAGGACTTTAAAAATAAACAAATAATAATAATACTACTTTAAAAATCATACTTAAGTCTGTTTTTTTGGGGAAAAAAATTGTAACATAGTGCAGGTTCTAGCCAATCCTCCAGAAAGCAACGTAATAAACCAAATAATTTCCTTCAGCATCCACATGATAAATATTTTTCCAACTCTAAACTAGAATATTTTTCTTACTATGGTCACTGAGGTAAAAATGGGGAGTTGCTGATTGCCCCCGGGGAAGGGGCTAGATTTGGTGGGGTCTTGTTCATGGAAGTCAGAAGCTGATGTCAAGAACGATCTTGTTGAAGGCAGCAATGCTAGGTGCAGTCCTCCAGCTGCATCTCACCCACCTGGATGCCGGCAGATCTGTCCTGGAAGATACAGGCAGTTACTCTCCCCTTTCACGATCCATACACCTTTCCTGGCCATGGTGCACAACTGCTTGCCTGCCATTTCCACAGACAGAACGGCAAAAGAGACTTTTTTGCAAATTTTCTAAGTTTCAGGAGACCTGAAGCCAGAACACTGTGCACTGCAGCACGGACATGCCAAACTGCGTCCAGAAGCCCACGGGCACACCCAAGGGACCACATCGCGCAAGGAGAACGGGGCCAGAAGACAGAGACAGCGACCAGAAGGGCAACATCAACCCCCTCTCGTTCAACAACCACAACTGTTGGTCACACCTCGGTACCAAACAGGACAAGATCTCCATTGCACTTTAAGGCTGATGGATTTTCTTCTTCCCGAGAGCGATGAGGGATGATGGGCACATCCCCACGAGCAGAGGTGCCCCAGCATAGACACAGACGGGCCAGCACAACCGTGCCGTGACACGGCCTGGCCTTCTGAGGAATGGGTGAAAAAAGGGAAACAGAAGCAAGTTATATAAATGTAACACTTCTTACACTTCAACTGACGAGGCATTCCCAAAATCAAGATGTTAGGATTGGTAAAATGAGCGACAAGGCTTAATGCTGAGATTATTTTTGTGAGGTATGTTGCCCGCGGGAGCTGCAGCTTGTGGGGAGCTGCTGGCTCCCAGGCATCTCACTCAGTACAAAGCGTAACACTCCACTTCGGATCTAAAACAGAGCAAAGCCAACTTTCATTTCTTTAAAAATAAAATAAAATCTCTGTAGCAATATTTGTTTTGTGAAAAACTTTGTATTTTACAGGTTTTATTCTTATCAAAAATATTAACTGGTTTACCAATGAAGGAAAACATTAGTGGTCTCTAGCCTGACCTCTTCTACACTGCAACACCCTTACATTTATTTATTTTTTTTTTAAGGGGAAGGGAAAAAATAGCTTATTCAAAATACTCCATCTCACCCAGAACTCTGTTCTCCTGAGCCTGGTATCCAGGCTGAGCTCACAAGCTGTTTCTAGCAGTTGACACTGATAGGAAACTATTTTTCTGGAAGTCTGCATTGCAAATCAACCTCGTTGCCTAAGATTTACACGGAAATGCTACGCCAAGAGTCAAATCTTTGCTGGAATGAAGTAAAGGAATTCCATACAAGTGTTTCTGCAGATAATTATGTGAAAACCAGAAAGTGAAAGTCCAAAGCCCTGGGGTATCAACAACAGAATCCTTTCATGAAGAGTTTAATTTATGTAGAAGTAATTGAATTTATACTGTACTAACACTCATATAACACAGTCCTGGCTAAAGAGCTATCGAACTGCCTTATGGAAACCAAATGCTGTGATACCACGTGGTGTTCTTGGGGCTTACAAAGAAGCCCGATAGAGTGGTTCTGAGAAGACAACATTACTAAATCTGTGGTTTTAAAAGAAAATCGCCTCTGAAAAGCTAAAAACATTCAAAAAGGAAAATGATGCTTTAAGAGAAGTTCACCAAAAATTACGTCTGACTGGGGGGGGGGGGGGGGGGGGGGGGAATGTGTTGCTGTAAACAGTAGAGCTTGTGAATGACAATGAAGCTAAAACCAAGCAGTGCTGAATGTGTCAGCTGACGAATCAGGATTTCAAACTGATCATCCAAAAATCATGTAATTTTTAAATACTTACATCAAAGGCCCATTTTCATCAGCTTAATGAGTCTGCCTTACACCATCAACAAGGAAATACTTGGTTTTATGTTTGAAAGTCTGGAATTATTGTGCCTTTAAACATCATCATATGTTTTGGAAACAGATTTAAATAAAATACTGAAAACTCAATTTTTAGGAAGACAGTTCATTAAATTTATTTGATACCTTATTTTTAATGTGCTGTCGAAAACATAGCAAATTATGGAAGCAGGACTACAGCTCATGACCAAACTGGTACACATCCACATTAAGACCAAACAGAGTATGGCTTTTGCTAATTCACCAACCAGGTGACCAGCATTCGGTGAGTTTATCACAACTAAAATATTATTTTGTTAAGATGTGAACGGTGCTGGTGGAAACTGGTTGGTAACCCATCATAGTAACTAAAATAGCGACCATATACATGCTTGTCTTTTACGGGTGTGAGCATACAGGCATACAGGGAAGGTAAGGCTTCAGAGGCATACCTGTATGTTTGTTTTTTTTTTTTTAATACGGCAGGGTATTTATTGGAGCGTTTAATCCCGTATGAGTTCTTGGTGCAGTGCTTCTAAGTTCTGTGCCAGATTGAGTGGGCTCTGACTGGGATACACCACCACTGCAGATTTGTCTGGGGGGCTCTGATTTATCCCTCCTCTCCCCCACTCAGTTTTCAGCACACACAGGAATACACCTCATCTTCCCTTTTTCTTTCAAACAAAAAATTTCTCACCTCTTCCCAGTCCCACAGTGAAAACCATGGTCGGTTCTCAAACGCCCTGACTGGGGGGGGGCGGGGAATAAGGATTTGCCAAGATTCACTGTGAATAGATGACCTGGCCACCTTGCTCTTACAACCAGCACCAGAAGCCTCTCTCGTTTACAGCAAATCCTTCAGAGCACGAGGCACGTCCCTAAAATACAACCAAGTGTTTTTCTAAGGAACTCTACAAAGAAGATGTCACTGTCACTCTTCATCACAGAGCTCATCTTAGAAGAATCCAGGATAAGAGGGGACAGGTATTAGCAGGATGAGTTACCTGTATGCTACAATACGCTTTTTGTAAACACTGGACTTTGAAAAACTTAATAAAAAACCCTTATATTATTTATTAAACAGCAGAGCAGAGAGGCAGGCCAAACGTGAACAGCATAAACCCTGCAGCACTGTGCAGAAACAGGAGGGACTGGCAGAGAGGAGGAGGTTGTTAATCCATGAGCCAGATAATTAACTAATTTGAATGGTAATTTGCAGGCATACAAAGATGAATGAAAATGTCCCAACTGGAAAATAATAATAATTTAAAAAAAAAAAAACAAAACCAAACAAACAGCAACTTGGCACCCAACACAGTGTTTCTACCTTTACCTGTACAGAGGCGCCCAGACAATTGTGCTGTGCTCCGAAGGCCGTCATTAACTAGCTTTTATGTCCTCGGTAAATAAAGGCCTTCAGCAAGCGACCTGTAAACTTTAAATGTTGTGTCTTCAGAAAGAGTTTTTAGTATTTGATCAATAGCTTGGAAAAAAACACTTTACAAGACCAGGTTTAATAGTGTGTTGACAATTTGAATGTCAACTTCTGGAAGATTTTAAAAGGCAAAATGAAAACCAGGTACTACTTCATCCTTCTTAGAGCACATAAGCAACTGTAATCAAATATAAGGAGTACTGGTGTCCCGTCCCCGTACCCCCCCATACATAATATAGAAGCTTTGCTTTGTAGAAGTTTTTGCACATCTGGCTTTGTCACTTTGTTAACATTTCACAATCTAGGTAATTTGAGTGTCTTCCTCTGAATAAAAGGTATTTTTGAGGCCACTGACTTACTATTTGATACCACGTTGCAGATCCATAGTGTCTCAAGCTCTGTTCAAATAACAAACGCTTAGAACAGCAGGAACTCTACCTTGCATTTTGCTTTCAGAAGGGGAAAAAGTCTTTTTATTATAAAGAAGTAGATTCCCCCTATTCTGAACTCCTGTCTGAGCTACTGCTGTGCCAAGGAGCTGTATTCACAGGCCTGGAGCACTCTGCCATCACACTGCCCTGAACGATTGATAATCAAAGTAATCAGAGTGGAAGCAGAAATGTCACCTGTGAAGACAAGCTTGGTCTGACAGACTTCAGATTCACTCTCTGCCTTCAAGTTCACACCAGTAAATTTCTTTCTCAAAGCTATAAGTTTACGTAAAATAGGTATTTTTAAGTGTTGTAACAAACTTCTAAGCCAGTATTCAAACCTTTAAAATAGTAAAGTGACACAGGACCAGATGATCCTTCTCTTTATTTATCTTATAAATAACCTGCAGCATTGAAGAAATGCTGATATTCCATCTTAGGGACAGCCATATTAAATGTTGTGTATAATTTCCCAGTAATACTTCATGTTACATAGGTTTGATATTTTGTCACATAAAAATTAAGTCAACTTCTTTGAAATTTTGGATTTTTCATTTTTGTTACGTTGTCAGGGAAGCAGAGAAGATGCTCTGTCCCTGCAGCGAGGGCAGGGAAGGTGCGGAGGTGCCCTTGTTAAGCAGAGCCAACACAATTATTTGAGGTCAGCTGGTTGATCTGTTTGGGTAAAGAAGGTCCCAGGCTGCAGGGACCTGACTGAAGAAGATCCCCCAAAGTAATCCTGGCCCCATCTGTTTTCTGCATCTTCCAAGTCCCACAGATGAGGTATTTCCCCATTTCTTTTAAAAACAGGTAAGGAGAAACTTTGCAGATACTAGCCTGTGTTTAGCACAAACTGAAAATGGCTGTACAAGATTCTAAGTTTGTGATTTTACAAAGAAAAGTAACTACTAATTTATAAATACTGACCTAGGAATTTTCATTTTAAACTCATTTGCATGCAAAAACATCCATATTGATAGGTAGGCAATTGTGTCCTTTAATTTAATGTATGCATGTTAATGAAATTTCTATGTACAAAAAAGTACTTGCATACCTGAAAAAAACCCAACTTTTTAATTCAAATTGACCGGAGACAATTGTCAAATTGTCAGATACAATATATAAGTATATTAAGAGACACTGGTGTTACAGACTTCAAACAAAAATGTGATGAAGAATAGCTGTAGGCTAGGTGAGTACAGGCAATGTTATTTAAATGGCATTTTCTTCCTTTTAAGACATAAATATCCCTACAACAGGTCCTCATCCCTCATCACCGAGGCACAAGCTTTCTAAATAGATGCTGCTTTTCAGTATTATGTTGTATACATCTACTGAAAACTAGGAAAAGCCTCACGTATTTGAGAAAGCATGAAAAAAAACCAAAAAGCAAACCAGCACTGTCACCTCCGCGGAAGCTGTAAACGTGTCTGTTCAGTGACGGTTCACCACTTCGGTACACAGCAGCTTTATGCAAAAAGAGGTTCACATAACTTGGTTTCCTTGTTGTTTTCCCTTTCAATTTACAAAAGTATAATGGAAATAAATTTTTATTTTCTCCTTGAAGTCATTAAAGACTCATTTGCTAAAAACTTCATCTTCCTATTGTTCAGTGAAGCTGAATGTGCTATTTTTGATCCTGTTTTCCTAGTGGCTAGATTTTTGTAGTCAATATGAAAGTTAAAAAAAAAAATCCTTACATTCCAATTTCTATGAAAAGACTCGTAGAAGGCAAAAACATGTTAAAACAAATTGCTTTTTAATGACCTTGTGTTCTTGTCTTTGTAGGCTTTCATATCGGACTGGTCAAGACACGGCTAATTGCGACACATGCAGGAACAGTGCATGTATTATCTATAGGTAGGTTAAAAATGCTAATATTCCCACTTTTTCTGGAGTGAAAGTAATGATTTATTCGTTAATGCAGGATCAACTGTTAGCCTTGATTTTCAGTTTAAAAAACAGAACATAAATTTAACTTCACTGAATTAATAAAATTCAGCAGGCACCTGTTTGAGACGACAAGGAGATGATAGTGGTCAATGCTGCTGCTGTAGCTCTGGCACGTGAAGTGTTACAAGGCTTGAGCCTCATTTTCACAGTGCTAGAGATATGTAGCATTTTCTGTCCAACAAGTCAACATACTTCAAATTTACTTTCATAGAAGTAACAAATGGACTTGGGAAGTAATTCTGAGAGAGACTGTATAGCAAAGAGAACCAGATACAGATTTGATCTAGGCAGTTTTATCAGTAAAATGACATTGCCACCCAGGGTTTTATGTGGGTTTTTTTTTGCATTAGTGAAGAAGTTTTAAGACATGCATGGCAAATTTGTCCTGCCCCACATGAACAGCACCACTAACTTCTTTAAATCAGACATTTGCAGTCTTCATGCGACACACAAGACTTGCCATGCATGCAGAGGTCCATCAGCAGATGTGCTGTGGTGTACGGTTCTGTAAGGTGAATACAAGTTTGCTCACTACTGTCAAACAGATTACAAGAAAAATCACAAACAGCTTGAAGGTTCTATTAAAGATTGTACTGGCTATAATCTCTTCTCCAGAAGGAAATACCTGCAGTTTTCTCTCTAGAAACAGATCAGGTGCAAAAGGTGAAGGAATGCTGCTGCTTTTTCCTATGAAGTAGAGTTTCCCCTTCCTCTATTTTTTTTTAATTAGAAACATTTATTTTATATATATATATATTATATATAAAAATAAAACAGAGAAAAAATTCCTCTAAAATTTTATCAGCCAAGAGACCCATTTTGGCATGTACAATATTACAGTGAAGGAATAACAGATAGGCAGTGGGCATGACACAAAGCCATCATGAATCTGATGATGTGTTTCTTACTGACAAGTTAATTGTCCTCCTCCATTAGAGTCTCAAAAAAACAACTGAGTATTTTCATGTGTTGTAGGTAAAGATGAAAACAAATGCATCTCAGTATAAAGGATTTCAGAAAACCAGGCAGTATAGTACAGACGAATATGTATAAAGTTGGCTATTAATTACAGCGAGGTACAAAGTAAAATGAAGGTACAAATGTTGGCTAGGGCTGAAAAGCATAGGATTTCCCCCTTCACCCCTTAATTCTCTACTCAGGCTCTGATTCAGGCAGAAGTCCTGGAGCTATTTATACACTGTCTCCTAGCTGCCTAGAAGCAAAGGAAAAAAGGATGGAAAACTTCAACTCCCATCTTTTCTATTTTCCAGCTAACTAGAAGAGGGAACGATGCTGTTCTGTGCAGGGGAAGGAACCAATTAATTTATTCATTCGTCCAATATTTAGAAGCCTATAAATAACTAATGCTTACCGGGTCTCCCTTTTTCTGAGCTCACCCCCGTGCAACTGCTTGCTCAGAGCAGCCTGGGAAAGTACAACAGAGCTCATTTCTATCAGAGAAACTGGGTTTGTTTCATTAGCTAAAAAAATCCATTTGGAAATTTCGAAGATCTCGATTTCTAGTCAACAGATTTAAAGTTCAGGAACTTTCCAGTTTTTACCTCTTCACTCACTGCAAATGGAATGACTCCAGAAACACATATTTCAAGCGTTTGTCCCCCGACAGCAGAGCAGGCAGGTCCCCCCAGAACAGATGGCTGTTCGGACAGAAGCTGTCGATGCCGGGCATTCGCCTCAAGCAATGTTTCCAGGGGAAGTTTCAGCAAAACTCAGCTCAACATTTTGACAGATTAGGAGAATATATGCTGCAGGCAAGAAGTCTAAAACCAGAAGATGGTGCAAAACAGCAGAACTATGAGAAGACTGAATTCCTAAGACGAGATAAGTAGCCAGAAGGGATAAAAGAGAAATTCACTGATAAAACTACCACTGAGACAGACTGCCTTGTAGGAGCTTCTGCTCCTCCACAAGCCAAACACCATGGTATTGAAGCCTCTGAAAGAAGTGCAGCATTTCATTAGTAAGGATGCTAAAACTAGTGTTAAATCAAGATGCAATGATACACACCGCATTTTTGCAAAGGGTTTGCATGGCAATGCCACATAGAGTTACATGATTTTTCTTAAGGATATAACTTTTAAGGAATGGAAATTGACACTCAGGTTAAACCATCCAGGATGCTCTGAACACTGAACCTTGCAAGCTGTCATTAAATGTCCGTGTCAGACCAGGAATCATCCTCTCTGACCTACTACATGTTCCACTGGCTGCTGTTCTGGAACCTCCTCAGTCTTGAGCTCTTTCACCCAAGTAGTAAATAGGGGAGATTCAAGAAAAATAATAAGCAATGCACTTATAGAACAGATCAATAATTGAAAGAGAAAACCTAAAATTTTCCATATTTTTTAAAAAATACAATTCAGTCTTGAACACAGTAACAATATACAGAGTTGTTTCAAACCTTTAAACTGCAGTAAAGCAGCATCTTAGAGGAATGATGAAGTTGCCCTGTTGACTACCCAACTGCATCCTGTAATGTCAAGTATAGCGCAGATGAGAAGCCAGAATGCAGAAACAATGTAATTAAATTCTTCCCCCCTCAAGATAACTTTTTAGAGTGTTAATACACTGTAGCACAACAGCTACAGTGTACAAGGTGACAAAAACAAACCCCAAAGAATACTGTTGTACTTTGAAGGGGTTTAGCTGCCATTTAGTATCAAAAATGTGGATGCTGTCAGTAAAGATTCTAGGAATAGGTTTTGAGAATAATTATTTTGCATATGAAATCTACATTTTTGCTAAGATTCCAAGTATATTTTTATATTATTTTGGCTTTATATTGAAAATAATACATACTACTTAGTATTAAAAGAAAAAAGGAAAACTAGGTTACTTTTTTTTAATATCTAGAAAACTGAACGAACGTTAAACAGTATTATAAAGATAAGGTCTTAAAAACTTACACTGCTTTAGAAGTCAATAGGAAAAGCATACCAAAATTTGATTCCTCATTTCCCTCAAAATTCTAATTATTTCTGTGATGAGAAATATGTTCAAGAATTTGTCACAAACTCCAGACACAGGAGTCACTGACTCCTCCTTCCACTGCAGGAGAGGAACCGCGTTAATGGCATCCCACATGGATTCACTGCTTCCGCTCCAAAGTACATTCCCATGTAGCCACCACCTTTAGAGGGGGAAAGGCCTGAGTCATTCCCCTGAAGGCTTCCCCAGCCTACAGTCACTAGGATCCCAATAAGGCCAGGATCGGTGGTGCTGCGTCTGACGGAGCTCTAGGCTCAAACACAGCAGAAAAAAATACTGGGCAGCACTTCACTATAGGTTTTAAAGCCCAAGTAGAAAGTCCCAACTACATAGCAACAGGCAAAAACAGTCAGGAAGTATTCAGCATTGTGTCTTTGTAGTAATTTCTAGACAGTATTTAAAATAGTAGTCAAAAAACGTGAAGTAGCAGTAAACAACAATTTTATGAAATGTTAATCTGTGTCAAATGTTCATCTGTTCCATTGAACATCCAAGGTCACAAAACAGTTTCAAAATCGTCTTCTACAAACTGAAAGACCAATTTGCAAAGAAAAGACAAGCAAACAAACATTTACATCCATCTTTTGCAGCCTAACGTAGATGCACCATTGAAGTCTTTCAAAGTAGAAAGTAAGTTTTATTAGGGTATATTGTCAGGACATAGTCAACTTAAATACTGAGGTCTAGCAAAGTCTTGCTATTAAGAAGAAATTGCATTGATATGCAGAAACTGTACCAATTCTAAAACACCCCAAACCCACGTGGACTAAAATCTTCACAGCCTGTTTTATTCTGTAATTATCTTTTAGTGGCACTGCCCTTTCCGCTCCTGTTTAAATTACCATCCCATGTGACTTTTAATTCTTGAACAGGAATCTATATGAGAAAATGAGTCTTCTGTTTGGTATTTTGGGCATTGTTCTTAGGCCTTTATCATGAATTTTTTCTGTGAAGGAGCATCTTGAAGAATTCATGCTAGACCTGCCTTTAGTCAAAAAGGTCAGAAATATTCAATAGCTTTCTATAAGCCTACTTTAGCTTCTGGAAATAAATTTTTTACTAGATCAAATCAGTAGCCAATTTCTGCACAGGGAGAACAAACAAATCAACACTACGCTATTGTAATTCTTTGGAGGGGGAAATTACTGAAAGCTGTATCGACCGTTAATTTGGCTACTTTTTACTTCTTTGAAATTTTGAATTATGCTGGCTTCCAGTATTCAATTTCATCTTTGATATTCAAGTTATTCTACAGTGTACTCCAGCGATTCAACAGAAAATATATTATTAGAATCTGCAATGTAACTCTCAATACAACAGTGGCAAAACAAACAGGTTTAAATCACGGTGGCACAAGCTAACCAGGTAGAACAGAGCCCACATGGAAGTAGTTCACTTGTAGAGGTCAGATATTGTGTTAATTATTAAAATTAATAAGTACAGCAATACAAAGTGAAAATAAGACAAGTAGACATCAATCCCTACGATAGCATCAGTATATCAGGTAACAAAATGATGAGGACAATAATTTTCATGTTTTGATTTGCTACCCACATTGATTAATTTACATTCTTTCTCATGTTATCTCTAGACTGTAAGATGCTTAGTAGTAAAAATGGATCTTAATGCCTTGCTAACACTGACAATGCTTTGGATTCTAGGCATTTGTGATTTTCAGGTTGAAATAGGAATTTTAACAGATTGCTTAAAAGTGTATTAAACTAATTTTCAAGTCATTAGTGCTTATCTGGATCCTGTTCTTCCATGACATGACATGTACTAATGCCATGTCATCCAATTAACATGACCCAGAAGGAGACGCTATGCTACCCTGTAATTCCTGCTTCACTTAGCCTACTTAAATGCAAAAAGTTAAGCTGCTCTACAGCTGCTTGCAGGATTTGGGCCTTAACATTACAAACTAGGTAATAAAAAGGTAAACAGAAGGGGTGTTGACTGAAATGAGAAAGACTCAGGTTTAGTAGAAGGAGGAAGGCTTTCCTTGAGGCAGAGAGCAGAGGGACGGGCTCCCCAGAGCCTGTGCAGGCTCCATCCTTGGAGGTTTCAAGAGACAAGTAGATAAAGCCCTCAGCAACGTGGTCCTGAACCTGAATTATTCTGATTCAGCGATCTTACAAGTAACCAACATATCCAGTCATTAGCATCTAACATTCTTAAAATTATTCATGTTAATAACATGTGACTGTGTTAGAAAAGAAGAAAACCCATCCATATTTCTAAGCTTGCTGCTAGATACCCTCCCACAGTCCATATGCTTAAAACCAAATGGTTATGACTCCTCAAACTGTTTTCAATTCCTTATACAGCAACAAAATTAGAAAAAGTTCACTCTACTGCCAGCATGCAAAAAATAAACTCATTAACATGTATTCTGAAAATCATTAAAAAAACCCATGAAGCCCAAACCAGAAGATCTACCACGCCAATCCCTAATCCACAGCACCAGGATTTAAGAAGACGGGATTAGCCAGAAAGCAGCAGCCCGAGCAAGCGGGCTACCCTCTGTGCATGCCTTCAGCGAGGTGTCCGAGTTGTCCACCTCGGCTCTACACCACTCCTCTGATCGTACAGGAGGCCCTGCGCGCACAGTTGTAACCCCTCGTGAGAGCATGCATGCACGCACAGGTGCATCGTGCAAACCCCAGAGCACCTCTGAGGTGTCCTCAGGGCCTCCGAGAGCGGCTGGAGGCTCGGTGAACCCCGTGCTGATAGCGCTACCGCACCATGGGTGCTCCGCTGGGAAGTCGGGCAGGTCTTCCCTCCTCTCCCATAGGGCTTCAGGCACCAAGCACACAGCCCTTCACTGACGAGCAGCCAGGCCGTGTATTTTCTCTTTCTTTCCTGAATACAATTCAAGTTCTGTATAGAAAATGGTTTTGTTCCAGGTTTGTCCTGGGGTACTCATTATTCCAGTATCCGAGTCTTCATTGTTTTCCAAACACAATGACTCCATTTCACAAACACAAAAAGCCAAGCGACACCGAGCCCACAGTGAAACAGAGGAACCCCGAGAGGCTCCCGCTGGCTTCGATTCCAAAATTAACAGACGTGCATAAAAATAGTTTTCAAGTACTGTTACTCTCTACCTTTTTGAAACACTTTGCCTTATTTGCTATAAACCCAACTTCCGTAGCAAGTCAATGGTACTTCCTAGGGACAAAATTAGATCATGATTCACATTTCAGCTAAGTTCCTCAGTCAGTTTAGTGCACATCCATGCTGTGCAATGAACACCACCAGGATCTGGGAAGGGGGAAAGGAAGGAAGAAAAAAAAAATTGAAAAAAAAAAATCATCTCTTTTTGGGTTCCTTTTGCACCGGTATCAGTCCCTAGCAGAAAATAAGATGGCAGAAAAAGCAGGCTCCGGGTGCTCTGCTCTGAGGCTTAGTCAAGCACCAACTAATTCAACTTAGAACTGCAATTACAAAGACATTTTTGATCAGACCTGGACTATACCCGTCCCACTGTGAAGGAATTTCAGAGATGTTAATTACAAAGTTGTCGCCTGTTTTTAATGTGCATATCAAAATAGGATTCTCAAAGGTCTCCTCTTTGATTTTATTTGGCGAAATTTTCGTGGGAACGACATCTATGCACACACTGATACACAGACAGCTGCCCTAAAACATAAAGCTTCTGTCGTAAACCTTGCAAGTATACGGCCGTTTTGGGGAGAAAACACAGAAAACCAGCATATTTATCACAGACAAAATTTTACTGCTTATAGTTGTTCACAAAACCAGCCTGCCTGCCTATCTGCACTGGAGTTCCATGCACAGTAATACATTTGTGATAGGGACTGAACATGGAGAAACTCCAGCCCAACGTTCCAAACATGGCAGCATCGTCGGTAAGTGAACCTTTAATACGTCCTAATCGGATCTGTCAGGCAACTGATCGTGATCCTAGCATTATGCAGCATTTAGATTTGTCTCTTGTTTTTGTAGGCCTTATTCACAATTGTCAAGTCTGTTGAAAAATATTATTTCATCTAAGGAAAAATGTTTCTGAAGCCAATAATTATATTCTCCGTCATGGGTAATGCTAGAAGAACATATCACCCTCATTAATTAAGCTTATAGAGTTGTCACGGGGAGGCTTAAAGAAGAGACAGAAACAGATGAAGTTTGAAAGTAGAGAGCGCCACATGGCAGAGAGTATTTCAAGAAAAGGTCATTTTGAGAGGAAACCTATAGATGCTTAGGATACAAAAATAGCACTAAGCAAAACAAAATTGTCAGAGCTGTGACAGGTGACAGAATCAAGTTCACGAATGCAAAAACCGAAAAGATCTGCAGCTCTAGAACAAAAATATAAAGAAATCATACAAATATGGAACACTTGCTGAATTTAATATTATTTCACGTTTGATGTAACAATAAAACCAAAAAATAATGTCAGCTACAGTTAATTTAGAAAATGTGAAAAATAGCAGAATAAGAAGGCTTTTGTCTTATTACTGCAGCACAAACAGGTATACGCCAAAACCTAAGTTTTCAAGAAAAATGAATCATTTGCCGAAAGGAGTGGTGATATTAAACAAAACCTACAAAGCTAAATTGATCTAGATAGACAACAATCAATTATTCTGCAAAATTTAGTTATAAATGCTGAAGTAACATGAATGTTTTCATTCATCCTCTCTACTCTTCAGAAGTATTTCATTTTGATATAAATAGCTAAAAGACAGTCTGAACTGTGCTGCAAATGGTTTTATGCAGTAGAAAATTATAACAACGTGGGTTTTGTCATAGGGACTAAGATGTTTCTTCTCTTGAGGTCTACCTTTAATAGAAATTGATTATGAAAAAGTCACTCTGTTCAGCAGGGGGGTTTAAAACAATTTATCTTTTGCATCAGTTTCAAGTGGCTCTTACAAGAGCTCCCCTGCAAGAATAACATTTTGAAAGAAGGAAAAATGAATTCTGCCAATGCCAGAGCTGAAACGCCTTTTTTTTTTTTTTATACTCCCAAAATTTATACTGAGAAACAAACCAACTATAACATGCCCAATTCTGCGCAGATTTGCATGCCACTGTAAATGAGATTTAGAGAGCGCTTGGAAAAGAATCTACTTGATGCTGAGACTCTCTCACTGTATTACTGAAAGCATTTATGTGGTGGGGCATTGACAATCAACTGATATCCCGAGCTTGCCACAAAATTACTGCCGCACTCATCTAAGCAACTGCTTTTTGCTAGCTAAACTGCAAACAGGAGTGTGTTATCAAGTTGAAGACAGCATTGTTCTTTCATTAACAAGGATGGATATTAAACAGTAGGCTTGTAGTGAGCTTCTGCAGGAAAAAGATACCCAACACAGCCATCTCCTGCAAATTCAGCATTCGCAGGTATAGTTCTAGCATATACCTGAAACTTTAAAAATTAATCTTCTTCAATTTTGGATGTCTTTTTACTGCTCGTCAACTTGGAGATGGGGAAAATACTCTGTATACCTGAAGTCTTACCTACTGTTATTTCTCTCCTCCGCTATAAAAAAGTTTATCACTGGAATGCTGACACTTTTGCTCAGAATGTATTTAATGGTTAAACTAGCACCAACCTAGACACAGCCAAATGCAGAAGTAACCGAACCCCAGAGCAGGCACAGCCAGGTGCCAGACCAGCCCCTCCGCCTTTCCAGCCCCCTTTCCAGGCCGTGCCTGGAAGGCCCTGTGGGCAGACCAGCTCTTCACAAATCCAAAGCACAAAAATATCCCAGACTTCCCTTAGCCTCTTTGATTCCTTCTCCTCCACCCTAAGAGGAAAATAAAACCTCAGAGCCCTTTGAAAGAGTATTTTCTCCACAGAGATGAGGGAAAAAGTAGTATTTCTACTTTTCAGTCACTTCACAGCACTACCACAACCCCCAAGGCCCTCCTAAACAGCAGGCAGAAGTTTGCACGATCGCATTCCTATTTTTCTTTTGCAATGTCCTTTTTTTTTTGACCACCTTCCCTGCCCCTGCCCTCCCTCCCCACCCCTTCAGTTTTGGTGCAGGAAATGTTGGAGATCTGATTTAAACATTTATTTTCTTTTTGCATTTCATAAATTAAGGATTTGTATATTGGTATCAGATATTGGCTTAATTGAAATCTTTCTATCGTTGTAATTAGTAACTAATTACTTTTTTCTTCCCATTTTTAGTGTGGAATTGGATTTTAAACAGCAAGAAGATAAACTACAGCCAGTTTTGAGAAAACTTCATCCTATTGAGGAAACTCAGGTTGCACCTTTGCCTTATTCTCAGGAGAGCTACTCCTCCACTCCCAAGCAAAAATCCAAAACTGAATCAAAAAAGCATGGAAGATGGAAACTCTGGTTCCTTTAACCCAAGCCCATGACATGTGGAGTTCAAGGCCTTCTTTGAAAAATATTTGGAGTTGTATCGATCATCTATAATGGGATCTTGGTAGACTGATCAGTGTTACCGGCCAATGTAGTTCTGACCGTTCTGGCAGCATTCAGTTCTCACCGTATGTACCAAAAAGGCCTTTGTACCGATAAACTAATGTCCTGAAGCAAGGTGTTGGATAATACCTTGCCAACTTTTATTTGCAGTTCACCAATGTGGGATGTAAAACCTGAATTGAAAAATTTGTACAAAGATGGCAAGTAAAACTATTCCCCACCCCCTCCTTTAGATCTGAAAGCGTCACATTCTAACCTATTAAATTGTAGGCTGTCATCCTGTACACAGCTAAATATCACTATTGTTTTAAAGCCTTTTGGGGGTTTGGTTTATTGTCTTTAAACAACAACGGGGGAGGAAAAAAAAAAAACAAGCAAGCCTTATGTTTGCAATGGTCTTCAGTTTTACAAATCCATGTTGATCGGGGAGTGCAGTTTTCAGCACATATATCCTGGACAAAGCACAATTTTTCATGTGGTCCAAGACCATGAATAATCTCTAAGATGTGACTATGTGTATATTTGCCTTCATGTGATGTAGACTTCAACCAAGCTATCACATTTCGACAGCGCACCATCATTTCTAATTTAGAATTTAGCTATGTCCTCATCACCAGACGAACAAGTTTGCTGCTCATCTTCAACTGGTGAGCAGCTAGAACCCTCCCAAAGTCAGGACAAGCCTTTAAACACATCACACTGACAGGGTCAAGGCTAAAGGACAATCATCTGTCCTGGATCCCACTTTTAGTCTTTTGGTACCCAAAAGATCTAAATGACATAATCTGGCACAGAAAAAACCAAAACAAAACAAAACAAACCACCCTACAAACAGAATAATCAAAAGCTTGGCGGATTGTTAGCATTTGCCATAATTTAGTATTTTTTTGTAACACAGTCTTTGGAAAACCTCTACACTATTGCAGAAGGCACCAGAAAATTTATAGTTTGAGCCACGCTTTGAAACCTGTTTGGAAGGAGCATTAATTTTATATGCTATTTATTTACTAAGCTTCTCAGATGGGTTTCCCAGCTTACTATAATTTTTACCTAAACCTATTAATTGTACTTGCTAACCAACACACTTAGAGATGTGAATCAATTTTTTCCCAGTTTTTTTTTTTTTTAATGACACTTAAAATTTTGCTGTGAATTATAAACTGCAATTATTTCTTTAAGTATTTGTTGCTGTCAGTAAACTTGCATCTAGAATGACTGTGGGAAAAAAATTTCATGCTAGAAGTGCCCAGGGAGCGAGAATGTTGGGGTTTTTTGTTGGGTTGTTTTTTTTTTTCTTAAAGGTTTAAGTTAATTTAGATAATTTGAGTCATATAGTGTCCTGTGACTGATTTACTAAGAATTGTTTTTGAAATTGCATACCCTGCAGCATCCATAAAGATACAAATTCTTTATGGAATTTGTGGAAAATGTGGAAGAAATGTAATCATTAGCAGAACAGTTTGCACATACTAAAAAATTTGGAGTGTTTTCATTTACACTGTTTTTCCTCTGAACTCGGCATCAAATCCATTTCTCTAAGAAAACTTGAGGAAAGTAAGTTATTTTCTTTCCCCAAAGCAAAGAGCAAGAAAAGGAAGTTAAAATGGGAACAAGAAGCGCAGAAGATGTCTATACCCAGCTCAAAATTAATCTCAGCATGCTTAAGTGGAAGAAAGTCACCTTTGCAGTAAACCTTCAAGAGGGCTACGAGTTCTTGTACACAAGCAAACAATATCCTGAAATACTTTTGTGAAAGCTGAAGGATTAGAAGGGTGATCCTGTGTACCAGGAAGGAAGTGTGATTTCTTCGTGTGGAAAAAAAATGTGTTTCGTATATTTTATATTGTTTTTAATTGAGAACAGAAAACTGTTTGCAAGGCAGCCCACCCAACATGTTTTGGAAATCCAAATATTTCCAAACAAATATTTTTTTCTGAACAGAAATATCAAATACAGACATAAGAAAAATACAACAGTATTCAGTATTATTTTAAAGTAGTGTTAATAATTAATGAATTCATCCATGCTAACATGCTTAAGTGTTTGGGATTGTTTTTTAAAGAAATTAAATCAAGTATCTCTCAATGGTAATCAATTACGAATCGTTAGTGTCACCGAATCAGTAGCTTTTCCCATAAAACTACTCTAAAAGTTCTTGTGCGCAGGGACTCTGACACAAAATTGAACTGTTTTTACGTGCAGTGACTGACTCATAAAGAGACCAGTATTCTGTAACCATTTAAAATGATAGAGGAAAATTCACTGGTGAAACATATAAGAGCTAAAAGTGAAAGTTCTCATGGCGTGTTCTATACATGTCCAAGCTATTTTCTTAAGAAGTTGCAAATTTTTAATTTTTTACATTTTTTTAAAACTGGAAAAGCTAACATACATATAGTCTTGCTTAAAATTACATATCGTGTTATATCGTACCATAAAATGTAATTTGTAATAAAATGTTTTTGCAAGTGTGTAAAATGTATCATATTGTATTACATTTAGAATCACTCAGGCTCAGGTTAGATAGACACTGAGAGAAAGAAAAAATCTAATTCTTTAGAGCTTTTAGTTAAATGTGACTGACAAAGCTATCTTCACCCTAACGTAGATGATCTTATAAAATGCAGGTATGAGGTTATAACAAAGAAAATGCAACTTTATTTTCAGTGTGGCACATAACGTAGCTTTGCTGAATTCACTGATGATACCATGCACTTTCATACACTAATTTGCTATATGCACTTCTCCCATATCATGCTTAAAAATACTTTCTAGTCAATAAATACTGCAGTGATTTTATATTACTTGCTATTTTCTGAGTCCGTATAATTTCCGTTAAGCAACAGTTACATTCTTTGTTTTAGAACTATTAGGAAACACTATTCATGTGAGTATCACTTGTTTTCTTAAAGAAAAAAGTCACTGTAAAAATAGTTTAAAAATCAGGATAAGCTGAAAAAAAATCATAATTAAAACTCAAAAATCCTACCATCAGTACAAAGTGTTTGCTTTTTCTTGCTTAAGGTGCAAAAGCACCGTCTATGCCTTTGATTTCACTCTGTGTTTTAAAGGTTAATCACTTTTTCAAAATCAAGTACGTTCATTTTTCATCAACACGTTCAAATCAAGTACGCCATTCGATGATACCATTTCTTTAGCATCTGTATAACAGCACCCATTGTATATTACTACTGGGATTTGTTGACTGATTGCCACTGAAGATATAACGGATATACCAACACAGTTCTGGTCTAACAGAATGAAACTGACTGCATGAAACAATTTTAAGTATTATTTCAGCATCTATAAAATGCAACTGTGGCTTATTAAAATAACTGGAGTGCTATAAATTTGCTGCCAGTTTGTTCAGGTGAATGCAGCTTGTTCCGATAAACGTTGGTAGGGCATACTCCATACCATTCTCTGCACCAGTGACAGTACATTTCACAACGTAAAAGAAGCTCAGTATTAGTGATGGACCAAAAGCATTACCATCATTCAAACAGCGCTTCGGTTTTTGTGAAATTAGTTGGCAATACTGAATTTCAAATGTTTTTGAAAGATAAGAAAACATGCAATTCAATAAAACAAAGTATAGTTTTTCCATTGTAGAAGGCCAGTGAAGAACATGAGGCTTTCTGCCAAATGTTTTGGAACCCATTTACCGTAAACTTGACACATTTTGAGGCACAGAAACACAACCTACATCTAGTTTCAACTCCTAAATAACTTTAGCCCCACACTCTCTCCCATGACCCTCAATAACTTGTATTTTACTTAGACTTAGGTTTGCATTTTACTGCCGTCCAGAAAGGCATCCTTGCTGGAAGATGCCAAGAGATGGAGAATCCACCACTGTCTTTCCTTGACCAGTTATTCCAGTGTTCACTTCCCACATCAGTGCCATATTCTGTGCTCCACTTCACACTTCTCACTCTCCAGTGCTGTCACCAGCTCCTCCTTTTCCCTTTGACAGGTGTCATCTTCACTCTACAGGACTCTCCTGCACTGTCACCCAGGGGCACCTCTAAATCTCCTGATTAACCCCAAAGGGCTTTCACATCTCGAACCAGCGACCACTTTCTCTACTTTCTGATGACTTCTGCCGCATTTCCGTTTCGGTTTCACTACATCCTCATTTTAAAGTGTAGAGGGGGGAAAAAAAACAGACATGGGAAACACTCCACTCATCAGTGAAGTCATCATGTCCTCTCCTGTCCACTGCTTCCTAGGCACACATCCCAAGAGTATCTATAATCCTATTTTCTTCCCTGATCACAGCAGGTGTTCACTTAGATCACTCTGTCTTTTTCTGAGCTACCATTTGTAAGAAGAGAGGCTGTTGGGAGGCAAGCCACTTTTTACATTCTTTGCTCTTACATCTACAAGCTAGAGGATTTTTCTGTATCAAAATGGAATTTGATTTGTTCCACCATATAAAGGAACCAAGATTATCTGTTTAATAGACAATGATCATACAGTTGCACAGATCTGCCAGCTGAAGTATCTTCCAAAAATTGTACACATAGCGATCCAAAAACCCCATCTGGATGCCCTTTCTGAAATTAAAGAGTTCAGCAACTAGCTTGTTTTTCTTGGCTTTGTAAATGAGAAACATACCAAGCTGCTGACCGCAAGGAAGTAGGGAGTAGGCATGATTCATTTTGGACCTACCATTGTGTCCAGTCAATTCTGATTTACCGAAGGAGGCCAATATGCTGACTCGTGTGGAATGCAACATCCTTCAAAAGTTACTAGGTGAGGCAAGAGATGGTTTAAAATTATCCTTCAAAAAAGACTCAAGGAAGTATGCTCCATTGACTGGGGGTTTTTTTCAGGCAACACATTCTCCAGTAGGAAAAATTTTTGTGATCTTGTTACAGGTGACTTCTTACAGCACCGTAAGCAGGACTAGCTCTAGGTACCTGCAAAAGGAACGCAAACCAGCCAATTTCTGTGAGCAGCAACAAACCGTGACCTTGCATCAGACAACTCAGCGACCACAGGCTGCACATAGTTCTTACCTTCATTACAGTAACACACGCAGAACCTTCATTCAATCAGCAAATGGATCAAGTAAAAATCACCAGTGAGAGTGCCAGAGCAAAATGTAGCCAAAAAATAACGAGTATTAAAGTGGCAACAAGACTTTTTTTTTTTTCCCTGCATGTTAAAAACTTATTTAATAATGCAGGCTGGAAACACACGCTAATTTCCAAGTATATAAATCCACTGCTTTCACTGAAACGACCTGTATGCCTGTCCAGACTGCGCTTAATCTTAGTTAATACAGACACTGATGAAACTGAGGGTCTGGGTTTTTTCTTCTGTTCTGAAGTTCTGAAGACTTGAAAAAGTGTTGTGTGCACAAGCTGTGTACAGTATCACAGATGTTAACTTAGATTATTCTTGCTGCCAACTTCTACGAAAATTATGGTCACATCAGATTTTAATTGATCACTTATAGTCTGTTTTATTTATTTATTGTCTAACTTTCCTTTTTACAACTGGTCTATCTTATTTCAAGATAATTCTCTTTTGAAGGTATCTGATAAAAATAGCTTATAATTTTTATCTAGAAACACACAATTAAGGAAGCAAAAATTGAAAAAACAGATGTGAAAAGTCAAAAGAGACTATTGGAGAATCTTTCCAATCTGTTCAACAATGCAGAAGAAAGAGGCACCTCCTGTAATTAAGCATGGTTAACTGGCAATTTAAGGTTTAGTAGACAGAAACTTTGGTACAGATGAAAAATACAGCTTTGAAGAATACTGCAGACCAAAAACTTGTAAAAGGTTGTACCCAGTACCTCCCATATTCAGATTAAGATACGGTAGGCATCAGGTAAGAGTTACCAAAATCCTTTCTTATTTCCTGGATTAAGGTGGAACATTTGTAACACAGTGAAGCAAATACATTTAAACAGGTTACTGTGCTGGTACTGCCATCACTGTGGCGTGGTCATAGCATCACAGAACGGGTTGGGTTGGAAGGGACCTCAAAGCCCACCCAGTCCCACCCCGTGCCCCGGGCAGGGCCCCCTCCCCCCAGCCCAGGCTGCCCCCAGCCCCATCCAGCCTGGCCTTGAGCACTGCCAGGGATGGGGCACCCACAGCTGCTCTGGGCAGCCTGGGCCAGCGCCTCGCCGCCCTCACGGGGAACAATTTCTGCCTCACAGCTCATCTACATCTCCCCTCTCTCAGCTTATAACCGTGGTCACTTGCCTTACACTGAAGGTCAGGGTTTTGGTCAGATAGGTACTCCAACTCATCTATTTTTCATCATTTTTTTTCCAAAGGAAACTGACCCGGTAACAGTCATTTAGTATCAAACATATGGAACCCTATCCATAAGTTACAACATAGAGGAAGTCATTTGAATTATTTACAATATCTTTAACAGCCTCTAACTGCATATCATCCTGAAAACATCAATTCAGTGTCTTGTGTTCCCATTACATTAGCATATCTAGCAACCTCATCTATTGAATGCTTTGTTCACTAACGTTAAATTGCATTATATTTAAGCGTTCCACCACCTCTGTTCCAAGATAACTACACTGTCACTTGAGCATTTAAATTCTTTACAACCCTTTACTGATCACAAAATTCTGGCCTCTCAAATCCACCATCTCTCACTGACATCACACAGTCAACACCAATATGACTGGAAGTCACACAAGCCTCAAACTCAGAAAGGTATACAAAGAATATTATTAAAATAGAAATGGAAACAATTTCTACAAACAACTGTCTGGGATCTATAGGGGTAAAACCTCAGAGTTCATGCATCCCAAATGCCACAGTAGCTCCACAGTGGTTAGAACAGAGGTTTATAAAGAATGTGAAATGAAACAAGGTCGATTGCCACCGTAAGGGGATTCTGAATCTGTTCCAGTATTGCTCACAAACAGAAAAGAAGTCTTGTTTCGGATGAGAAGAACCACGTCTTCCATTCGTTTGAGCTATTCAAAGCAGGATCCTCAGAGGAACGCTTCCAGAATAAAGCTAACAGCTGATGAATCTTAATGTATATATATAGTTCACAACTACAGGAGTAAATGCCAATTTCTCAGTGTTTTTGATCCAAAGTAGGTTTTTATATTTAAAGTGTATTACGCAACATTAGTTTTTGGATGAGGATGACCTAGCTAAGTATTCATTCAAGGTGAAACACACGCCACCTTTAGCAGTCTAATATGGCTGCCTTTATATAGGAAACAAACTGGTATGTCCTTTTAAAGAAGTTACCATTACCTGAAATATGCCTCTGTAAGGTCCTTTATTTTTACAATTCCTTCCTTCTACTCATCCGATATGGTTAATTCTTTACTATAAGTTCCAGGTAAAACTATACGAGCATCGACAAAAGAAAAGTTAATGCATAATTTCAACCTGATTGTGATCCAAGAGGGGTCAGGTTAAGTCTGCTAATTATTTTATTTATGCTTGCATTTTACTCCTCCTACTTTGCTGACACCACAAAAAAAAATTGTTACTGGTTGATCACAGGCGCATCCTTTCAGCAACAGACTGAACTTTAAGATAGGAGTAAGTACTCATTGAAAATACCTGGTGCTATTAATACTCATTACATAATTATAGTGTGCGCAGATCGAGTGATTTCAAGCTCCATTCATGATCACTACTGATATTTTTAATGCAACTGTACTTACTTAAAACATATACAGAAGTTTTCAAATATAATTTGATAAATGCAAAAGGAATAATTAACATTTCAAAATATCATCTAAATCACGTTAATCAAAACAGTAATTAATTCACATTCAAACTGTAACTGAAGAAGTTTCCTGTATGTCTCACAAGACCACACCTCCTGCTCAACTGAGCGAAGTCGTGAAGTTTTGTACCCTTGTACAGAAAGCTATTAAGGTACCTATGCCACAGATTATTAGTCATTTCGGTGATAATGCACAAAGCAACAACAACATAAACCTTTTGACTTCCTTTCACTGTTCCTGCATCCCAGCACTAGAATATTCTGTAAGATCGATCTCAACTTAAAACTACTTCTTGCTCCAGCAATGGATGTGGCGATCCACTACCACTCACAACAAAAACTACTGTTGCACATCAAAGTGATAAAAGTGGAAGACAAAAGCAAAAAAACTATTAGAGAACGAGGCACTAAAGACAAAATTAAAATTATAGCGTGTCTGTTGACACAAGGACCACCATACACCAAGTAAACGGGACAGCAGTAGATAAGTAATATGTGCTGAGGACAAGTCAAGTGTCACTGTGTGCAATTACAGAGAAATAAAATTGGAAAAGAAAGGGAGATCAAAAAAAGAAAGTACTTATGGACTCAAATACATCTGATTAACAAGTAAAACCTTTTTAAAGAAAGAAATCAGCATATCAAACGAAACTGAATCAAATGAATATAGAACAGAAAGACAGCTACTCAGCCAGATGAGAAATCTCGTCCACTTTGCATCTGGCAACTGATACATAGGAAACTAGTCAGACACTTAAGGAAGAATATAACGTAAAGACAAACACCCAGAAAGACTCCCAAAAACATACTAAGATCTGTCCCCATTTTAGCTATCAATAGGCCTCACTATTTTGTTCATTATTTAGACCAATATTAACGTTACAGTTGAAAAATTAAAATGTCAGGCTTTAAAAATCACAGTGCTACACCACTGATGTGGAACAGGGTAACCCACAGCTACTGCACCAGCTCTAGGCTTTCAAAACATGGGCCTCTATACTTCAATCATCCAAATGCTTTGTTATCTTGGTTATCTCAGTTGTAGTCAAAAAAGACATGCAAATGCTTGTAGAGTCAAAAGATTGCTAATGTAGTAACAAACATGCAAGTCTGTCATTTCCACACTTTTCAGCTGGCTCATTACAAACAATACATCATTTTCTTAAACACAGATATGTAAAACCTGGCTCATCACCTGGCCACCAATATTTTATAAGTAATTTTTCTCCCCCTGTGTAAACCATGGAAAAATTACAAGCCAATGTTTTACAGCTTACTGAACACAAAGACAGTTACTGAAGGTTTTGATTGCTTTGGGTCACCTGGGATTTAAATCCTATTACAGTCAGGTTCAAAAAGATGTGGCAGAGGTATTTAAGTTTACATCAAGAGACACTTACAATGAGCTCCGAATCACGTCCCATGGAAATGACTGTTCTGTTTACTGTCCTCAATAGCTTCTCCATGATTATCTGGACATGCCGTTGTGTTGGCCCCTAAGGAGAAAGAATAAATTAGTGGTAACTAGATACAACAGACACCAATACTATTGAACTATTTATATTTGCCATTAAATCCACCTGTCTTGTGAAAGTTAAATAAAACATCACTCGCTGCTGTTGATCAAAAGCAGAAAATTAATCTCCCAGTTCAACAAACACCATGCAAAATCTATTTTATTAATACATGTTACTGATAAATTAACATGTACTGTTACAATAATTTAAATGAAAATCAAGTCCCTGGAAATATAGCAAAGCCTATGACATTTAGTTACCCAATAATTTTATTTTCCCTAGTCATTTATCCAACATCAAAAGCCCACAGGCATTACCAAATTGTGGGGAGCACTATTCTGCAACAGCTCAATTAAATGGAACAGAAAACCAAAGAAAAACTCTGGTTAAGGAACTGCAATTTCAGTCAATTGTTTCAAAGCAGTATTTCTGCATTAGAAGTAATCTGCTTCTGTTTTTGAAAGAGTTGAAAATGAAATATTTAGTGCAACCAGCTCTTCAGAACAAGTTCAAAAACCTCATGCAGAATGATGCCTACAGGAATTGAAGGCAAAAACACATGACAAGGAGAAAGAAACAGATGAGCTTTGCTCCTGTCTTTTACTTTATAAAAAGGTTTCTACAGAGCTTTCATTAGTCTGAAGGAGAAGACTTAAAAAGGTTTCTGTGAGATGGAAAGGGGAAACAATTTGATAGCCAATATTTGCGAGTGTTTTCCCAGTTAATTATCTAAATAGAGCAGCACCTTTGTGTTGCTTCTTGACCAAACACAGTCCAATGAACCATCTTCGTTCTTATGCCTGGATCTGTATAACAACCCACATCATAGCACTGGATGACGCGTCATTATCAAGGGTAGATTTGTATATATACGAAAAATGCATTTGCGTTTTTGAAGAATGATCCACCATCAGTACAAATACACACAGCTACCGTTCCAATACGGACTTTTCTTCCTGCTGCTGACAGACCTGTCTTTGGGATAAAGCTTACACATTCAGGGAGGAACGCACCTGTCTCGGTACCCTGCTCCTCCCCACGCTTTCTGTCCTGTGAGGTTTTTCTAAGCCTTTCCTCCTCTCTGCATCCCCAGCGCTTGTGGTGCTCCTGCCCATTTTCTATTTTATTTTACCTCCCTCCTCACTTGCCATGCTTCCTTCCTCTCCCTGTCCCCTTCTCCACTGGCAAATGGCTACCTATTTTCTGTAGCCCCCTTGCAGCTGGCTACTAGCAAGCAGTGGCGCAGGGCACCTCCGGGCTCTGCTCCTGCAGCCCCGCTGCAGCTGGGCTCAGCCTGGGAGATGGAGGAGCTGCAAGTGAGTCGCTACCACAGAGAGAAATGGAGCCAACAAAGAGTGACAGGAAGCAGCCAAGCTGTCAAAAAACAAAATTCCTTTTAAAATAACCCACTCTCCAAAGCAGTCACACAAAACTACTTTCAAAAAAAAAGAAACCAAATTGGAATGCCACCAAAAAACGTACTCAAATTATATGGTAGAGACGATGCGAGTAGCTGACCCCAGAGTCCTTTCCAACTAAATTAGTGTACAATTCCACACAGGACTTAAGGTTCAGGCAGCAGCCTCATCAGCCCAAACTTCTGTAAGAGAACATCAAATCACCGCAGCTCACCAGCAAAGCACTAATATTTGCATATTTATGTGAAGTCAAGAGAGACAAAAAAGGGACTGTTATGCAAGCTACACACCTGCATACAAGCCCAGGCCACTGCACAGGTTCTCATGCGCAACCATCTCATACGTTTACGTTCTGAATGGATAAGACAACTACGCTAGTTACAATATTCATGCAGAAGCCACCACTTTCCAGTTCAGGTTGCTTTTTACTGAGGTGGAGGGGTTTACTAGCTAACTTTAAATGGCACTTCAAAAAGCTAAACAAGTTTGTTGTGTTGACAAAAGTGTGTGTGCAGGTATATGTATATATATGTATGTATGTACGTATATACACTCCCACCCCTTCAGGCTGGCCTAGCAGGCCAGTAACAATACAACTCAAAAGTGCATTTCCCAAAATGCTCATGGAAGAAAAACCAAACCAAACACCTTCTACCTACCAGAGGCTACACACCATGTGAGAGAAAAGTTGAACTCCTCAGTATTTCTGTTTACTCACTATCTAACCAAGGTCTGGAAAAGTGTTATTGGATAACAGTGCTGTACTGGATGTGGATGTGCCTCAGAAACAGTAAGAAACATCCGGAGATGTCACACAACACGTCCTCATCACTGGATACCTAAAAAGATGACTTAAAAGAGACTATTTGGGGCAGGGGGGCACAGAGAAGAAAAAAAAAAAAAAAAATCAAGCCATCGGGAGTTACCTGCTTAATTCAATCTAGTAAGATCCATTTTTTTAAAGTGCTAATCGTCACAGAACCATACGATACTAACCACATCTTTCTTGTAAAGCACTTCCAGGATGTTACTCAGCAACTGGCAACAAGCCTCCAAATCTTCTTGTCTTTCCAAGTGATACTTCAGCTGATCTGTCATTGTTGGCAGCAAGATTTCCCTGCAGTCTGCACACAAAACATAAGGTTACATACACAGCTTTAAATAACTTCACAGCACTGCCTAAATAGCCGAGCTGCCTCAGTGCTTACATAAGAGTTAAAAAACTAGGAAAACCAAGCTAACTTCCAGATTTCCAGTCACCTGCTTTTCAACCAAACCCATAGAAACCTGAAAAAGTTATGAGCAAGTGAAATTAAAGTCATTAGGTTAAGAATGCTTGGACAAGCGCTACCCTCCCAACCACACCACCAGCAGCCCCAGTTCAGCAAACTACTCGCGTGGCCTCACCAATATTAACTGCCTCTGCTTAAAAGCACTGGTTAACTGGACCTGCCCAGCACCACCAGCGTTACACGAAACATTACGTACAAGCTTAGCTTCACGCTTGCTAACTGGTTGAGTGTTGGCAAGGTGTATTAAACTTCCTTTACCTTACCCATACTGGTTACCAATACAGCATAGGCTAACCGTACAAACACAGTTCACAGAGATGTATGATGCTATTCAGATTAACGTTCAGCGGTGTGATGTGGTCTTTTACAGCTAAAAAAATGCTGCTGAAGTACTTTATTCTGGCATACAGATGCAGTTGCTTGTACCAGGTACGGGACTTGCAAAGAGAGACAGGGAAGATGAGGAAAACTGACACAGAGCTAAATAATGGAGCTCAGTGTCTTTGCTCAAGTCAAGAACGTAAAGGAAATAAGGTGAAGATCAATCCTCCTAAACCTACCAGCAGGTAACACTGGGGCATGTATCTAATTAATCTCATTAGTATATAACCTGCAAATTGTCTGGCAGAGAGGGACTCCAGAGACCTAGGGCTCACTCCTAACCCTGGACCACATTTTTTTTTCCTTTAGGTGAGATGGCACAGCCAGAGATCCCAGCCTTGGGTGTGGTGGCATTAGCTGCAACCAACCCCAGCATGACACTAGAAGCATGCACACTTTATCCACAAAAGAAAGAAAGAGTGAAGTTAAAACCATTTAGCCTCCCCCGCTCCCAGCCCCCAAATAAATCCATGCCTAAAGGAGGGGAACTGGTTATCCTTGTTCATCAGAGCCTCAAGAAGGAATGCTGATTAAATTATACAGTGTGCATACCATCAGCATAGGAGCGAAACATATTTGGGGGTGAGGGAAAGGAAAGCAGGAAGGGAAAAGGAGGAATTACAAGCATTTTGGTATTTTTCCACCACCGCTAAACAATACTGTAGAACAGGAACCGAAGAAAACCATGAGACCTTTCCAGCTGTTTTACTCTTCTGAAGACCAGTTCCCAAGTCCCTTTCCCTCCCAGTCTGCCCAACTGTCTCACATACATATAGAAGAAGGTGTGAGCTCTGCTTTGCCCAAAGGAAGGAGTACTATGTCTCTATACTAAAAGGGCTGGACTACTAAGCGGCCAGACAGCTTCTTCTGAGATGTCACATGCCTAAGACAGATCAAGAGCAGCACAGGTATTTGCACATGAAACAAGTATATTGAAAAACAATAGTCACCATTAAGAAATTCTTTTTCTCCTGACACGTGGACATATACTATCACAGCATGGGTCACTCCAAACAGTTGCTTTTGTACTATAAAGTCCACCTGGCCGAGAATCTCTGAAAACACGACTGAAGAACTGACTTTCTCAACTGCTACGCTAGCTGTTGGCCCGTGAGATCTCTAATTATACAATATCTGGGAAACGATGGATGAAACTCTTGACAGCCACACATATAACACACTGACATTTTTTTTAGTGATATTACCCAAATTGCTTTGACTTGATGGCATACGGATGACTCACAAGAGGTGGCTTCATGGCAGTCTTTAATGACTGTATCATTGCTTAGAGATAATTTTCACACAAAAGCTGAAGTCCCTGGAACATTCAGAAGTGCTCATGAGCACTCAAATCATAGTCTTTTTACATAGTACTGGACCAGTAAGCATCACCATCCCAACATCAAGAAGCGTGAGTAACAGATCACAGCAGGAAGCACGAGACTAGAAAAATGAAAACTGGAGATTTATCTCATTTAAGAGGGGATGGGCTCTTATTGCAATATGAAAGCACTTATTTAGGGTTCTACGTAAAACTTTCCTGGGAAGCCAAGAAATCAACAGCTCAAAGTAACACTTTCAACAGTAGGAAACCTCCTCCTGGTAGCAGCAGAGGGCTACTCAACCGCAGAAGCTCCTTCTACAACTAAATAATTCCTTTATTGATACACATTTGGTCTCTGTCCTTTTGCAGTGGACATAACTGGCATCCAGAAGCAGTCAGGATAGCCAGGAGTTACAGAACGAGCAAATTGGTGCTGAGAAGCTACAGCAAACACCAGTAGCTCAAAGAATGATGAAGATCTGCATCACCAAAAGATGGTGACCCTGGCTTCAATTCACCAGAATTAAGTACCTTTGCTAGCTTCATCTTTTGCTGAAGAGACATCCAGAGACAGAATGTGCATGTCTACCCTTGACCATTCCTGATGATTCCCGTTGGTATTTATGAGGTGCTGCACCCCAGGCACCAAGATGTCAGCGTTGTAGAAGGTACTATTATAACAGAGTACCCAATTGCATCACATGGGCCCCACACAGGTGCCAACTTCAAAATCCAAATTCCATAGTGAAAACTGAGGCTCAGCAGATGGCCTGCTGGTTACAAGCACAGGATGGACAAGGCAGTATCGCCAGGGCTAAAATATGCACTGCAGATACCAGAAAAAACTGACAGCTAGGATGTAGAGATGTGCCAAGGATGAAGAATTCCACTACATGCTTAAGGTGTTATGTTTTGGCTTGCGGTGGAAAAATTGACACAGGTGTTAAAAACTCAGTGTCAAGGTGAAGATTACTCTCACTTGATGGTCTAAGTGATAAGGTATGGGCTCAAGAGGGCTTGCATCTGCTGCTAAAAGAGAGAAGGCAACGGGATTGATGAGACAAAGGTGGACTTCATAGGGAAACGGTCTGTCCAAAGTCTGCCAGAAGCCTTCAGCCAGTGCTGTATGGTCCAACTGTAATGACTTCAACTATCCTCTGCGCCTGCTTCAAGACTCCCATGTCATCACTGACCACAGCCTCCAGTCCCCTACGGAGCCAAAGAGTTACAGGAGCACCTCCACACGTTCATCCCTTCAGCGAGATACACAGCATGAAGGCTGGAATCCTGCTCTCCCAAACTGCACAATAGGGAAAAATAAGTCACCACAAAAACCCAAGCCACCAAACAAACAAAAACAACACAACAAACAAATAAAAAAACCCCACACCACCCACAAGAAAAACCGTGCTATAATGCAGAATAGACACTCATCTCAACAAGACATCTCAACAAGACACTAGAGGAACTGAAACAGCACTGCCTTGTGAGCTCACACATGGAGGATGAGAAATAACACTGTATAAGCATACCCAGCTTCTAGTAGTTAAAAGAAATATTCTTCAGTCTCAAGTGACTCATGGAAGAACATGTTCACTAGGAATGCACAAGTGGGCTTTGATTCAAAGAAAGTACTTTGAAGAGTTACTTTCTTCAGTGCAGAGCTTTTCTATTTAATCGCTTCTTGGCCATTCAACCTCCAGCTTTGTAGCTCAAAAAAGAAAAATCATGGTCCATTTGTTGAAATTTTTGCCTCCATAAACAGACATTAGACCCTGCAATGTATACACATGAGGAAATACACCTAGCATTGACTTCATCACATCCCCTCATATTCATTTCCATTAAGAAGCAGAGAAATGGGTTTACAAAAGATCCAGAAACATCTTAATCGTAACTTCCCATTATTTGTTTGCAACAATAATGTCCTAATTCTATACAGATATTAAGTGAAAGGAGGTGGTGATCCCTGGAGGAAAAAAAAAAAAAAAAAAAAAGCCAAACAGAAGTGACCTCACTGAAAGAGCCAGGTTGCTCATTACATGATCTAAAGCCCCTGATATAAAAATGAAGCCTCCAAACTGCCCTAATACAGTAAACAATACTACATGTGCATTTAAAGCAATAGTTTGCTTTAACATATTTCAAATGCGTAACCTTAGGTAAAAAAAATAAAAAAAACACACCAAAAAACACTCCCAAAAAAATCCTAACCCAAACCATAAAACCACAGCCCACAGCAACCCCTGAATAGAAAAAAGAAATTGTGAGTGAAGATGCAGCCATTACATACAGAAGGTTTGCCTGGTACTGACCTACCGTGTATTTCATATAATCATCATTTTACATTTGCTTTAAATTTCTGCCTCTGAACTGCTCCAGCCCCTGGCCATGCAACATCTGTTCCAAAAAAAAATTCCCTTCCTTGCTCAAGTACTCAAGACTATTCTGACACGACAGAATTACAGGACTCACCAGATAGATGCAGGTCAGAATTAACTACAAATTTTCCACATAAATTTCAACCCAGCTCAGTATGTTTGACCCAAAGATGCTTTGTGATTGCAGCATTTGTGCCTCTGCACTTGTGAAACCTCAGTACATATCGTTACCTTAGGTTTTAACGTGGAAAGAAACGAGTAGATTCAGAATAAACCCACAGAACAGTGGTGCCACACACTGCTTTCACCAAATGCAGGGGAGAGAAAAAACCCTGATGCCCAGTTGCTAAGCACTCCAGCAAAGACATACAAACGTGCCTTTGTAAAGCCTGCAAGGTGAATCAATCTTTAATAACTTACAAAGGCTCCTAATTAGAGGTTTGAAAATGTTTCACGTCCCCGTTAAACCCCACTAGTGGAGAACGGTCAAAGCTCAATTTAATATCTGCAAGCGTGCAGAAGGCGAAAATTGCAGCTATGTCATCTTTGAGTTAGATTGTCTAGAGTACACTCTAATCAATAGGGAAGGTATTCAAGTTGGGTTTCTGAGAAAGGAAAAAGTAATTGATTTGTCATACTACTTCATTCGGAATCACACAGCCTACACAAAAGACTAAGTTCCCTCGGGTAGACTTGACAACGCTCCTCAGTAACTACCTTACAGGCTCCCTGCCTTCCCCAACATCCACTTGTGAGCATCTGCCGTTTGGTTTGTAGCTGCTGCACGTTATAAACAGGGGAGGATAAAGTGTCAAGGTGTGCTGGGTACTCGATAAAAAGATCCAAATACTTCCCAGGTTTTTAAAAACAAACAAGTCCATAAACCACTACCTCCACCACACACACCAAAAAAACAAAAACAAAAAAAAACCAAACACCCCCACCCCAGAGAACCGCGCAAGCACCAACACGGTGAAATTTTTCTAAAGATTACTTGGCCTTTCAAATTATCAATGGAACTTTTACATTTAGGAAGACATACTGATATATAGCTTAATGTGAAGTAGGCAAAAAGAAATAAATATTGCCAATGGGAAAGACGAAAGTACTCAAAAGTGTACTTCATGATACTCAGCATCTGGCAGGCAATAAAATTATATTAACATACTGGATGATTTTTACAGACTTTTCCCTGCTCTTGCAGCTTCTAAAGGCCTGCTTGCAGGGTACCAGAAGACCTCCCCCGCCCTGCTGCCCAGGCTCTCGGGAGGATGCAGCACACAGCTGACCTTGCTGATGCAAGGGTGCGTGGTGCTGCTGGAGCGGGCTTGGGTGCTGCTCTGGAGCAAAGCTGCTGACAGCAGGCACCATCCTGTAGATCCGTGTCTTTGTCCCATGGGTTTCCCATCACAGAACAGATCCCAGCTTCACTTTGAGGTGAAGCAGCAACAGCTGTTGAACCACTTCCATCATTGTAAGGTTTTCTAGATACGTCCATTAAAATACAAGAGCTAGAAGACGACAAATTCCAAAGATGGAACCCACCAATGCACACACAAAACCACACATACATATATATATATTTATATTTAAGCAAATCCAGTACTATGGTAACATGCTCTACAAGTAGGTAAGATTTTAAGTGCATTCTTTGCTACACACTATTTTGAAAAACACTGCGTTGATCAACTATACCTTGATTCCTTAGGAGCACGGGAGAGGAAAGGTTAACCTTCTTCAGCCTGCCTGTCACAAACACCTCCCAGCCCTGATTAATAGGCAACCTTGAATAAATCTATAGTCTATAACATTAGTCTTCTGTTGAAAAGCCAGCTCTGAAGATAGCTCATGAGTGTGATGCACAATGATTACAGAAAACAATAATTTGACATCTGTTCTCTACTGCACAAGTCCAGCCCACAATGATTAATGTCACAGGAATGTGCAGTGAGAATAAAATATTAATCTCTATAAAAGGATGCTCAGGAGGCATTATCAACTTATAAGCATCCAAGCAAAGACTTTGGATGAAACACTGACACAGGAACTATGCTGAAGCTAAATACATGAAATAAATTTTTGTCAGTTTAAAAACATTTCCTTTGGAGTGACACTGACAAATGCATTTCTTTATTTTACGGTTCACCTAGTTAATGTGGCCTATAAAATAAAACAAAACTTATGCTTAGTAACCTCACTTCTACTACACAGCATGGAGACAAAAATCGTAATTTAAGCCATGTTAAACAATAAGGACTCTTATAAATGCTATATGCTACTGATATTTAGCAGACCAACAATTTCCTAAAGGAGAAATCACTAGATTTCCTAACTGTTTAAGAATACAGCAGCTACACAGCTCACTTGCTAATTAGCTGGAAGTCATTTGTAAAACAAAGCAACAGCGAATACAAACAACTCTATGGGACAAAACAAATCAGATAAATCATTATTTGCATAAAACCAAAATTTTGATGTTTGCAAGGATAAGACACTTTACCAACTCTAAGTACTTCCACATGTAGAACTGAAAACATACATTAGGTTATTATAAAACTGTTCCACACTAATTTATAAACTCATACTTCTATGCGGACATAGTCTTGCAGAAAACTTTTACAACCTAGAATCAATTCAGGTGCTAATCTAAAGGAAGGCTTCCATTGTTTTAGGGTCTGAGGTGGGGGGGGTTGGAGGGGAGAGGGACGTGAAAGGAGGAAGAGATACAGGGTTGGGCTCCATCAAACGTTTGCTGCTTTACACAGACAAAAAAAGGATATGGTGTGCACTGTCATGGATCTGCATAAATTACTGTGATTATTAATGTTACATATTTATATATACATTTACTTCTATATGGTCATATGCAGTTATTTTTATATAATTATTATATATTCCTATTTATCTTATTTTTATAAAGATATCTACTGACATACTTATGTCCTCACTGAGCAAGATGTGCACATATTTGTCTAAACTAGTACCATTTAAGGCCCTATTCAAGTCTCAAAATCCAAAAACTTGCTGAATCAAGATGTTAATCACCGACAATTTAAAATGCTTTACTGCATGCAAAAAGCTGCATCCCAGTTAGCCCAGATGAACACTGGGGTGTTCAAACACCCTACAGATGCACCCAGCCCAGTAATTTCTTCTCTGCAATCATCAGGGAGCAGGGCAGAGTCAAGTGAACTCGTCCAAAGCACAGACTGTAAACCTCTGCGTTCACAACTACCCCTTATCCCGCTGATAGCACTACCTGAACAATTTCTACACACAAAAAATTACAGAAAATATCCATTAAAAAGTATGGGAAAACACAGCAGTTTAACCCTGGAAAGAACTCCTAAAGGGCACACTCTGAGATCACGGCCGTGATTTAGCCCTTGGAAAGGGCTCATGGTGCAGGACTTCTGCAGCAGCCACGACCAAATGACCTTTTTAATGACATTCCAGGAAGCGTTTCCTCACATAAGAAATGGAACAAAATCTAAACCAACATGTAACACAGGTCTACTGCACAAACAGAAGAAGAGAAATTGAGCATCATCACGTTAGGGATTATTTTCCATGCTTCAGAAAAACAAGATGCAACTTAACTGCTTTTCCAGAAGAAAACTCACATTTGTTTTGCCAAAGCCACTGTAGATTATTGAATCAAACGTGGAAAGGATAAAAGAGATCTAAGGTATGCAAAAGAGGCCTTGAACTTGATGAATATAACCCCCGAAAATGGGCAGAAACAGCCGTCTTTATGTTAGTGGGGAATCAACAGGAAAATCTTTCCTCCTTGGTGGTATTTTAATGTATGTTGTTTCAAGGACATAAACTAGAAGCATGAAGATCTGATATACATTTAGTCTAAATAGAGAGATGATTTCTACTTGTTGGCCTGTGTAAATAACCACAAGCTTGGAAAAATATGCTTCTTGAAGTCACCTAGCTATTATTCTCTTATCAAATACATAATATACAGACACATGCACAGACACACACTCTGCTTAACACTGCTTTGACTGACTCACTACATACCAATTTTTCTTTTTCTCCCTTCGGTACTAGGGCTCAGATACAAGCCACTGTTAGGATAAAAGCACCAAAACCTAAGGAATGTACAGTGTGTTCCTGCCAGGGCTGAAGAAACCTTACTAAAAATAAGCTTAAGTTGAACAATTACCGTGAATTTCAGAAGGAAACATGTAAATGACACATGACATAACTAGAAAAGTAGTAAAATTATGGAACTATATTTTACATTCTTTTTTAAAGACCTAAAACCCACAACACCCTAGTACAGTCTCATCCAAGGTCCCAAACTCTTCAGATTTCATGAAGACCACTGAACCATCCATCACTCCACATCATTCTTCAAGCACAACGCATTACCCAAACTTCTACATGCCCACCCCTCTCACTCCAAAATCCTTCAAGCTTCACAGATTCATGTATTTTGAATTTTCATGCCTCTGGAGACGCAAATAAATCTTCCTTGACCCCTCAAAGCACAGAATTAGAGCATTTCTCTCCAACAACAATACACTGATGAAATGCTGTTTGATATTCTGTACGTTTTACAGCTTTCCATCAATTCCACAACCCTATACTGCATACTGCCTTTAGAAGAGAAAAATCTCATTTCTGCAATATGATACAGGATTAGTTGGATACTTATATGAAAGTATTGCCTATCAGTTAAAAATTATTTGATCAATGAGGAGGAGGAGGGGCAGTCAAACTACGTTTTAATAATAAGAACTCAAACACACAGAGCAAGGGGGGAAATCCAAAAATCTAAATTTAACAAAGGCTGTGGCTAGGTGTTTATTTTCAAGTGAAATGTAGTGTTTCTGAAAGTTTCCCAGCACAACTGACTCTCCAGTCACAAATTTTACAGACAATTACCAGTGGCAAGAGAAGCTTTTAAGATAATGCTTTGTTTATCAACACATACATACGTCTATAAGCTCACATAGAAGCATACAGAAGGGAGGGCAAGGCAGAGGTGTGCACGCTGATACAGCCCACGGGAAACGGCACCACCACATCACGGCTGCGGCGAACCCCGCCAGCCCTCCTCAGCGTCAGGCTCCATCCCCTGGGCACCGCACAGCCCCAGAGCTGCAGCCGCCTGAAATCCTTGTCCCACCACTTGGACTGTGCCCCACACGCCCAGCTGGGCAGCGCCAGCCGCGTACGTGCCTCGAATCTCCTCTGCAACTCAACCGAAGCACATTAGATTTAAGACATTCTTAACAGCCAGTGACATGAAACCCCTGGTTAGGAGCCTCCCGATAAGATCCAAAAGCCATTAAGTAGCACCGTTCTGTCAACAACACTGGACTGAATTCAGATTAATGACCCTGCTATTAAAACAGACTCATTTGAATTTCTCAGGAGCATAATGATATTGGACTGTACCATTTGCTGCAACCCAAAAAACCTAAGTTTGAGAATTAGATTTAAAATACAAACCATCCATGCACAATTGGTTGAATAAGGGAAGACAATGACTAATATAGCAAACAGACAATGTGTCCCTATAGCCTTCCTTAGGAGTGCTTCTTATAGTCATAATTTCTTGTTTGATCTGAGTTATCTCAATTTCCTCGTATCCAAGAGAGTCAAGTATTACACCTTACATTACTGACTTCTGCCCCAAAGACCTTGCAACCTAAAAGCAGCCAGGAGAAGGAAAAATTACTACACAGAACACGAGCAAGAGTGAACGAAGGAAAAGAATAGCATTGATGTACATGTCTGAAAGAGCAAACATTAAAATGGTCTCACAGAGACTACTACCATTTTACCCAAGCCTCAACATCTGCATTCTTCCTTTTTATTTTTGCAAACCCTGAAATTCAGAGTAAAATCATTTGCTGTGGCTCATAAGGGCTGAATAATTTCAAAAGAAGATCTCAAAAGCTAAAACCACGCTGAACCGTATTTGGACTTGCTAGTGCAGTATGCTGTGGAATGGCTGGTAGACTGTTTCTCACTTCATTCATAACTGCAGGTAGTAAATTTACAACCTGTGTTACACCGTGTTGATCAAGCGGGACTGTACTGAAGGCTTCCTTATGGAAAAGCTCTGTCTCTTTCTTGGAAGGTTCAGAGCCTCTAGGATCCCTATCTTCTAGTTTTAATTCTCATCAGACTTTTTTTTTTTTTTCCTTTTACCCAGAGCTTAAGGCTTAAACTTGCATGTAACATGCAGACCCAATAATTTTACAAATACTTGTTGTAAGTCTTAGAGAATAACTTTCCTGCAGATTCAGTCTAAATAAAAAGCACCATCAAAATTTAAAGCTCATTCTTTGAACATCATTCTTCATCGCTACTGATGCAAAATTAGAAAGAAAACTTCAAGTGGGAAGTGGTGGAAAGAGCAAGAGTATAAATCCCACAGTTGTCAGTACCAGATCCACGCGGCACCCCACCTTCTAGCAGTGCCACTGAACTGCAGCAGGTGCAAACACACAGTTTTGTGAAACTACGGGAGCATAATAAATTGCAGCATAGATTGTGTTTGCTTTATACTTTTTTGCTAACTGGAAGAAAACAGAAGTTACTAGATCCAGCAAAAGTTACATATCTGTGGTTAGACATTACCTGATCTGGTATAAAGCGCACCAGTACAAAGCCAACCCACCAAGAGTACGTTTTAAGTTGGAACCAGAAAAGTTTGCTTTATCAGCACTTTGCATCACATGGTGCCAACATTTTTGATCTGACAGAAGAATCCTTTCAAATTTCCTTTATCGTTGAACCATTGCCTATTTGCTCCCTCATTAATTTCTGACAGCACAAACACTTAGTTTAGGTTAGTTTAACCTGCAGTCAGCTAGAAAAAGAATAAAATATTTCAACTTGAAGAAATCTGTAAGATAGATGCTGGAACTTATCTTTGACTGGCCCACTAAGGCAGAAGGAGAAAATAAGAAAGCATGGATGAATGGCACACTCTAAAAGGTTTGTGTGTTGTTTTATTTCAGCCAGGGGACAGCTTTAAAGGGAGAGAACGATGCTTCGGAAGGAAAGGACATAAAAAACTTCCATTTTCTCCACAGAACTTCACTGAGTAGAAAGGCTGAATTAATCCATTTACAATAAAACGTATTATAGTTAAAGTTATGACACATGGCAATAACACTGGAAGCTTAGTGCCCTTTTAAATTAAAAATTGCAAGTTTTTGCTTTCTCTTCTTTATGATCTATAACCTGCAATAAGTGTCAATTAGCATTTCCTCACTTATTTTAAATCTTCTTGTCCTTCCAATAGAACAACCTTAATTGGTTACAACCTCCACTGCATTTGGCAGCAAGGACAAACCTGGCACTAGCAGAGGTCTGGAGACAATGAATAATGCGACAATTTAATGGTTGCAAAGGTCCTGCTTACCGTGCTGTGTGAAAAGGTCGCTGTGAACTATTTCTATCAAGCAGTACAGCTTCTGGATTGTGAGCCGGCTCACAGGAACATTTAGGATGAATTCAGTAAACAGTTTGCTACATACAAAGGGACAAGTAAAAATATATTAAACTCTCTCCAAAATACATAAGAAACACTGAATAAGCACAGAAAGATAAACAACCGCTTACCCTTGGGACAAGCAAACTAATTTTTTTCCAGACATAAACCAGTTGAGACAGGAATTTCAGAGAAATGTGAATTGTCTTTCTTACACCTGTTCAGTTTTTTGTGTCTTTTCTTCTGCCCTCTCCCTTTTCTTCTTAGTTTTACACTCTTCTCCCATGATTCATTTAAGGTCTTAGATTTTGAATTTCAGTTGTCTGTGCGATTGCCTACTTCAATCGTCACATACCATTAATGGAATAATACATGACCGTATAAGCCAAGAATTAAAAAAAGGTGATAATTCATGTCACAAGCTTTCACCACCAAAACAACCCCAAAATCAAAACCAGAAACACACAGATTTTATAACAGTAAGGTACCATCACAATCATCAGCTGAGCTCCCACATAACACATTTTTAAAAGACTTTTCAATAATTTTGCAACACTTCCTAAATTCTTGGAGGGTGGGGGGGGTGTATTTTTCCTATTAAGCCTTAACTTTTAAGTGCTACTCAATCTCAATTAAGTACTCTAAAGTGACAGAAAAACCGTAGTGTTTGGGGTAAAACAGGCTAAGTCCTGGTATTTTTCAATTGATCTATTTTCCCAGAACTTTTGCTATCACATATCAAAATTACGATTTATTCCAGACACTCTATGAGGATGTACTCCCAAGGCCACTGGAAGCATAAGTAAAAAAAGGTTACAGTACAGGCAAGCAGAAGCTAAATGCCACGTTCTTCAGGCCACTGGAGTGTTAGACTGAGATGACACTTACCTATTTCATTTCTACTTTATCTTTCTTTTCCTCATTTTGACACACCAGACCAAAGAAATGAAAACAGACAATATAGAAAAGGATCTGTGCAATCAAATTAGATAAAAAGGGTGTTTTCTTTCAACTTGAAATGCCTTGCAATAGCACTGTGAAAGAGAAACTTTTTTTCTTCTCTTTAAAAGTTCTCCTAAAATACTAGTTTAGATTTGGTTTCTCTATTTTTTTGTTCTAAAACATCTTCCTATTATTACTCTTTCTATTTACTATCAACATTCCCGTGTTTATGAGGTACTGAAATGTCGAGCCAGCAATAAATATGGCTCACTGAACAAAAATGTAATTATTTACATTAAATTTATACTTGAAAGCGTGAAGCATCAAGTATACAGCTTAAGAATTTTGATGTCAGTTCCCCGATTGATAACTCTTGCTATCTCATTACCTGACTGTACTCAACAAGACTGCAAAGTTTATCAAGACATTTGTCAAACCTTGACGCCTTACATGTTACCTTAAAAACAGGTTGTTAGTGGGCCCCTGAAAATATTTGCAAGGGGGGTAAAAAAGGTAATAAAACCAGGGTGATAAAACACCTCAGGAAATCACAGTTCATTGCCTCTGTAGATATTTGTGTGTGTAGAGATAGATAAATATCTATATATGTAAAAGAAAGATCTAGATTAAGTTCACACTACACATTTCATTAACTCTACTCACCTAAGTTCTTTTGGATCAAATACTAATTTCACATCATTGACAATAGCTGGCAAGTATTTAAGTGCTGCCCCCTAGAAAAATAAAAACAACAAATAAACAAGACTGAAATTCATATGCCTTTAGAGGTGATGCAAAGACTGCAAGAAGATAATCACACAAGAGTAGGTTGCTTTGCCTTAACTATTCTATGGCTTCAGCTAAAAGAAGCTTAAAAGAAGAAAGAGGCATGAAAGACTAGTAAACTGAGAAAAATGGCAATTTACACGAAAATTAGAGATTTATAAGCTCCTTCCAACATGTTACAGAAACTTTTTGGTGTATCAGTACATAATGCATAACCAAGTTATGTTCCTGTAATCACTTTCCCACCCCCCTTCATCTGCAGAGATGGAGAAGCATCTTCTCATCAGCCATGCTGTATTTGTTTGGGTTTAATTTTCCCTCCTCTACTTCAAAGTGAAACAAAAAAATGCACGACTGTAATCTTTCCTTCAGCAAATTCTGGGTAGCCACTAACAGAACTGCAGTTCTTTGTAATTCCCTGTGAACCTGCAGTTGTCGCTCCATTTCATAGTACATAATGAAAGGATTCAGAAGATGATAGAATCACAGAATGGTTGGAAGGGACCTTTAGAGATTATCTAGTTCCAAGCCCCTGCCCTGGGCAGGGACACCTTCCAGGAGACCAGGTTGCTCCAAGCCCCATCCCACCTGGCCGATCCAAACAGATGTTTCATATTTTCACTATTTGAAGTCATTTCAACTAATTTCGTCTTTCCGTTTCTTAGTAACAATTAGTAGTTATCTATTTATTTCTAGAGCAAACATTCTTTTACAGGCATCAAGAGCAAAAATCCAGCAATTAAAAATTACTGCCCTGCAATTTAATGCCATCATTCCAAAGCACACATTGGGTTGGACAATAGAAAACGGACCTCTGGTAACACCACAGATAAAAATCACTCAGACTATAGAACCAGTAATTTCAATCAGATGAAGCTGGAGGGGGTTTTCTTCATTTGCAAATGAATTTAAATGTCATTTTTCAAATAATAGATTAGAAAACATTCTACCTAAGAAACCCTAAGGCAAAAGTCTTTGGCTTTAAATCTTAATCTTGTTAGTTCATACACAAGCACTATTTTTACTGAGGTTCCTCAAGTTCCTGTGTCCACTGAGCACCAGACTAGAAAAGAAAAACCACAGTAATTCAAATATAAACCACAACAGTTGGATTTATTTTGCTTACTTTTGCATTTTATTGATAATAACAGTTTGATTACAGATATATTTTTGAATGATTCATTCCCCATTTCTGTTTGTGGGTTTATCGCTTAGCATTTGCAGTTTCCATCAATGACAGCACCCTGTGCTGCCCTTCCTTTTGAATTAGAACGGAGATGAGCCCTTATACTTTTACTTTTTAATCAATTATTTTTTAGTCTGAAGTCTGTGACCTGACAAGTGATTATACTATACAACTCCATGGTCAGGGGAATTCACGGGACAGAAAAATTCTATTTAGCAGTAGTTGTTAATAGTAGGAAGAGCCATGGGGAAACAGGCTCTAGTAGTACTGCCCCGCAGGTATATACAAAACCACTTCTCTATTTTCAAACCACACTTTTCTGCCACAACCCTAGTAATTTTAAATCAAATTCCACCATTCTTGAATGCAAGAGGTCAATTGTTTGATTACAGTCACAAGCACAACTTCAAGTAGCCAGCGTGGGAAGTTTGCCAATGCTTGCTGGCCACTTTTAAAAGAGCAAAAAACTTGTCAATAGGTTAGGTGCAAATTTCAGGGTGTTCCAGTTTTTATTCATAGTCCATTTAAGCTGTCAAGCTTGATCGTCAAACATTTCCACATATGCTTAAAGGACTACTTACATGCTCAGAAATCAAGCTCATAACTGTAATTATGCAAATAGTCCCATTATGTACACGCTTATGTGTTTTGATGGATGAGAACTCTAATGACCAGTTATAAACCGCAGCCATCGCTGTGGTTTTTTATTTGCTTATCATTCAAATGCATGTAGCAATAAATGTTTAGTAACACATACTAAAAAAAGAGCTTGCATTTTATGTCTTGAATTAGAATTTCAGACTGCGCTGGCACAATGATTAAGATTAACACTTTAATAGCTTAAATGAAGTACTATCAGGTAAAAATATTTACAATATCAATTAAGCCCGTAGTTACAACAATTATCAGCAACTCTAGGTTCTGATTTTGGACAAATCAATTAAAGTTTAATATCTTAAAATTTAAAGAAAATTTTAGAAGTGTATTTCCCAATTCCCAATCTCAACTAGACTCAATTACATCACAGACAGCACGGTCAGACAAGTAGGCTCTGCAGCCCCATGATTAAATCTGTATCTGTGTAATCCAATGGTCTACTAAAATTACAAGAATTAATATCAACAGAAAGTTAAAGAGCAGCTCTCACTTTAGATTTTACTCTGTTAGAAGCTGTAGCTGAAAGCAGATCTTTTGTTAGCAGCAGCACAATTGCAATGCTGGTTATTCCCAGGATACTGGAATACGTAAGTATGGAATATTAAATTCAGCAGATAAACTCCCCCTTGTTTTCGCCTTTTCACGTAACAGCAGGAAAAAACAAATAAGCAATCTGTTTTGGAGGTTTTTTTCCATTGAAAGAAGTTAGATTACATTTCACTCTTGATCAGCACTGGACAAAGGTTCAAATTCCTTATTTCTGCAAGAAGTACACAGCAAACTAAATCAAAATCTTAATTTCATAGTTACACGGTGATGCCTAAGAGACTTGAAACTTCAAAACAGCATTAGAGAAAACACAATAAAGAAGAAACTTAATTCTTTGATTTTTAATCAAACAGGTTTTTGCAATAACTGCCATGTGATCACATTAGATACACATACAAACCTGGAAATATCAGTCTCACATACTTAGTCAATAATTTTACATAGTTTCAAGCTGGGCTGCAATAAAAATTTTACTGCCCAAGAGGGCTTCCATCTTTATGGAAAATGAGTGAGAAATTATACTACCCTTATCAAGTTACAAAATCATTCATTTTAAGTACTACAAAGCACTAAAATAAACCAGCAAAGGTGAAGAATAAAGGAGAGAGAAAGTGGAAACAAGCCAGTGCATCATGTGAATAATGGATATACACTCCCTGTTACCGAGTTAAGCTTCCTTGTACACTCACTGTTACATTGACCATCTGGGTATTATTGGAAGTTGGGGGTTTCCCTAGGATGTTATTCACATGTGAGTCAAGGATCAGCATGACACCAACACTGCATGTTAGCCCGCGAACTAACCCAAAGTACTTTCCAACCTCATGTCTCATCCCTCACTTCCCCCTCTCCCCACTACATGCAACCATACACACAGCTGTGCACTTAACATAAATATGGTATTCATAAAGGGGAAATGAACACATATCTATGTATAAAAGGTAATACAGCACAGCCAAAGTACATACATATGAAAAGAACCATTAACTGACACTTATTACATGAACCAGCTGCCAATACAACCTATTGAACTGCTAAGTCGATGAGTATAGCGCTTCAAGGATACACTTTAAACTATTAAAAAGGCAATTAAGTATGCCAAGAAATAAGACTCACTAAGTGAAAATAATAAGGTCCAGAAAAGCCAAAGCTTTGCCTTAAATAGAATAAATTAAGCAATAATTGATGGTCACAGTTCTCTGCACAGCCAATACAGAGGAAGAAATTCCTAGGTTTTATTGTTCCGCAGAACAATTGCAACTTATTCCTTCAAACATCACAACCGTCTCTCTATCTAGAGCAGTCACCCTTTGCAACCTTTAAGACAAATTAATTGATGTGCTTATGACGACTTAGCAGCTAACTGCATTTTCCTTAACTTCTTCAGAGCTAGCAGCTAAATAACGCAGGGTTTCTCTTCATGCTGAAGAAACTAATTCAGTGATGGCCTGTATCAAAAGATTAGCTGGGGGGAAAAAACCTTCAGACATGCTAAGGCAGCCAAAATAAATAAGACTAAGTGTAAGAGAGACGTTCTTTCTAACAGTGGTCCCTCTGATCATCAGTGAAGGGTCCACCGCGGTGCCCATGCTACCACAGCTCTTTTTTGTCCAATGACCCACTTCCAGACAGGTTTAATGAGACAAGAATAGGTAAGAAATGGGATCTACCAAGAGAAAAACTGGCACATTCCTCAGATCTAAAGGTTCAAGGAGTTTTTATGACTAAAATTTATCCTAAGCCAGCAATTTAGAAAACACTGTCAGCAAAACAGTAATTTTACCCTGAAAGGAACTTTTGCTGCCATTTTTGCAGGAACAAAAAGAACCTCAAACCCCCAAAAACCTGTTAGAGCACCTAGACCCTTGCATATGTAAACTGCATGAAATAAGATTAAGCTTCATTTATCTTCCAGAACATCAAAAATAATCCCCAAAACGCCAACTGCTAATGTTACCTGGAGGAGCTGTCTTACAGAAAAGTTTTTTTATTTCTTCTTGAAAATAGGCATATATCAACAGTCCTCCCAGAAAGAGATGGGAGGACAGATACATGCCTTTTCTTCACGTCGTTAGGCAAGTGTAAGCCACTCAGCTTAAAAGTTTTGGGACTTCCACCAGGGCCCAGGAAATCTGGATCCCTCCTCACTCCTTACACTTCCCTCTAGGACCACATGTAAGCCTGTCCTCCGACCCCAGCTCCCTTCAAGCCCTCCCTAGTTTTAAGTTGGGCAAAGACAAGAGTCATACTAGTACTTCACCATGGAGTCTGCTTCTGCAAACCTTGGAGTTTTCTGGACAGGGCTTCCTTCGCTGGTGAAAAGCAGCACTACCTTAAGCATTCAGTCACCTGTGCCCAAAGTCACCTTGTCCACCTCCTCAAAAGTCACATAGATCACAGTTTCAAACACTGACAACCCAACATAACAAGCCACAAAGAACTTATCTACAAAGAAGTGCATGTGCTCAGAAACATGGTTAAGAAGCATCACAAGATTAGTACAATTACAGCATGTTTCATCTGCCATTTGGAGATGTATCTTAAATACGTTCTGTCACCAAGCCAGAAAGTCATGCTGCAATCTGTGCGTTCAGCAAGCACTGTTTGTAAGCATCTCCATCACTTTGTCACATCTGGTAATCATTAGCACATTTGAAGGCTTGTGGAATAAGAAAAATTATTCTCTTCAGCCAAAAATTTTATTTTACCACACTTGAGCTAACACCCTGAGGTACTAACACAAAGCTACACTAAAAGGGTACCAAAAATATGGCATTATATTTCACCGTAGCATCCTTCTACCACAAACACTTCTTTGTCATATGAACGCTCACTAAAATAAGATAGAGTAGTCTTGCTAAGTAGCTTAAAGTCACTTTGATATAATTTTGGATATCACATATAAACAAAAGGAGTTTTACTAATATACTTTTGTTTATTACACAGTTGAGAATATTGAGCAATCTCTTCATTAATACAAACCAGAAATTACTAGTGTGATAATAACAATGCTCATTGGTAAACAAAACCAAAGCAGTACAAAGTAAAGCAAAAACAGTTTTTGCAACAACTAAAAATTTTTGTATTCCATTCTTGGGTTTATACTGACAAGAAATGTCAAAAAACAGTAACAAAAGCTTCTTCTTTACAGGAGCCATTTAAGAAAACTGCAATACTAACTTAAGGTTGTGTTAGACTGAAAAAATTACACTTGCAGAGTGTTAAACAAAATGTACTTTGAATAGTAAACTACAGGTTTTGTCTAGGTTTTAAGTTCATCTCTTTCTACTATATAAAAGCAAAAATACTTAGTTTTAGAATGTCATTTTCTAAAGTCATTCATTTCAAACAAAACGTCTAGTCTCAAAATTAAGCATAAAACCTCTTTGCCAAACATAGTATGTTCTTACTCTTTTGTTTGATGAAGCAATAAATTTGTTGTACCTGACTCAATTTGTACATGTTAATGTTTATTTTCATCTTTTGTGTCATTCAACACAAAGCACCTACCTTCTATACAAGCATTATCCTGGATGCCATTCTATTAAACTCATCAACCCAGCCAAATTAAGCCTAGTCAGCAGCTGGATGAAACAATTTCCAGGAACGCCTAAACACTGTTTTTGAATTGTCCCAGTCTACTGCAGTCATTTGTTCCAAATCACAACTGAACCAGCGCCTCTGGCACAAAATTTGATGTAAAACAGCACAAAGCATGATCACAAGTGAAGTGGCATTGCGCTCTTAGAGAGATTATTGTATTTGTTGCCAGTGCAACAACAGACTTTCCCGTACTTCTGAGACACACAGAAACCTCAGTTCACGGTTGCATTTTGTTACTCAACTAGTTTTAAACAATGGTTATGAAGCATTCAATTTGTTGGAAAAGCCCTTCAGACTAATGCAGCCTCTTGTTTTCTTCCTAGGTACCTCAGCAGCTTGCAATGTATTTCCCTGTCTTCATTTAAATACTTTTCTGTGGCTTTAGCAATAGAAGCTTAATATTAGAGTAGGAAAGTATGGTATGGATACTGAGAAACATGCATCATGTGTTAAAAGTGACAAGCATTATTAAAAACACACACACACACACGAGAATTTGCATTAGTGAAATGTTATCGTCTTCCACCCTGGCTCTCTGTGGTCACATTACAGCAAAATTTTATATACACACCTACTTTATCAAGATCATTTAAAGCACAGAGAACTAACTCGGCTACAAGCCTATCTTTTTTTCAGTCATCCTGAACAGCAGTACAAAGCCACACATAACAGCAAACATTAGAGCAAACTGCAAGAACCCTGCTGCGAATAGTTCGGCTCACTCATACAAACACAGCCGAAACCAGACAGTCCTCATAAATTCGATGCAGCTGGCTCATCTGCCCTTGTTTCAAAGAGATGCAAGAATAAATTACTAGGAAACATTTGCATTTTTATCTGAACTTGAAACATCACGCTAGGCTTCAGCTGAGCTCATACTTAAACAGTAAAAGGTTAAGGAAATAATTATCATGCACCAATTAGCAGAAAATAGGAATAAACCCAAGAAAGCTCACTACACTTCTAACCATTAAAAATATGTGCACGTACCAAATATTGCACACCTTATTTAATCAAGTAATTCTTAAAATCAAACTGATACTTGACAAATAAAGTTTAATCTCTCTTCTTCTCAAACCATTACTGCAGCCCACTACCATTCATCATGCAAGAAAAAATTTTGGTAGTAAGAGGATGACCAAAACATCTGTCAGCTCAAATCACTGAATTTCATTCTCCAGTTTGGACAATGGCACACTTAAACAAAAACAAAACAACAACAACTCATGTGTCAAAGGCAGCCTCTGGATGCCTGCCTCCACTGCAGTCAACACACAAAAAACCCCAACCCTTGACAACTGTATTTAGTTAGCTAACTATAAAAAACAAGATCTGCATTGTTTTGAACACTGTAATTTATCCCGTACCAGCTTCTCAAATTCCAACTTATAGGATTGACTACTGCCACCTTCACAGCCTACAGGATGAAAGTGAGGTTTATTCATTCTTACACCTTAATATTTTGATTGCAACACATCTGAATCCACTAAGAAGCATATGCTAATAAAGCTCTGCTCCAATCATGCTCCCAGAATATATGGATTTTTACCTATTTCTTGTACAAATACATAGCTGAAGCACTGCAGTTCCAATTTTAAATATCCTTTTAATAATGTTTCTAAACTGATATTATTTTGCAATACCAAAAGCTCACAAAAGCACAGACATTTACACTCAGAAAAATACTGGTTTTCCCACGCATACACTAAGCCAGCCACTACAAATACCCACCCAAAGGACTAGGTGACCAGTTCTTCAGCCGCAAAGGGACCATTGAGCGCAGCGACAGAGCTGGCAGCGGAGCGGAGCCAGCGCTGGGGTTACCTTCGGAGCCCCCTCCGCTGACCAACCGCACATCGGAAGCGGTGAAGGACAGATGTGCCTTTCCCTACCTCCAGGCTCACTCCAGACTTCTTGGAGGACCCTCTGCAAAAGGTTGTGCCCTTCCCAGCCACAAGACTGGGAGTCAAAGCATCCTCAAGCAATGCAAAGCATCATTTTAGAGCAGAAGAGGACTTTGCATATAGACAGGGGTTTGGTTTTCTCGCTTGTTAGGGTTTTGTTTCCTTTTAAGCCTTGAGAAATAATTAATCAATGCAGTGTACAGTTATACCTACTTGCAGCCAGCAAATCTGCCAAGTACCACAGTTCACATGCCCTCCACAGAAAATATTCTTGATTTTCTTCCCTTAAAGGCGGAAGCTGAAATTAAATTTGCAAAGCAGCCATACACACAAATTCTCCCCTACCCTAAGAAATTTAGAATAGACATAATCTTAAAAGAGGTACAAATTCAGAGTCTCTTTTTTTGCTCTACAACCTTAAATCCTTGTACAATTCCGACAGTTTTCTTTTGAGGAAACTTTTTTTAATGTACCCAAAGCCTCGAAAAAATCAAATTAAAAAAAAAGGGGGCAATTTAAATGCAAAACATTAAGTAACTGAAGACCGGAGCTACAGTCAGAAACAGCTCATCAGCTTCCACAAGGACATAAATATTTGAATAGATAAAGAGTAATTCTTGCAAAGAACATAAGACCGCAGTCATTCATTCTCCTCTGCGCAGTGTCAGCTTGAAGGCTACTCTCTTAACAGATAGGCTGGGGGAAATTAAAAAAAAAAAAAATACAGTGTAACCAGCCCAAAAAGAAAAGTTGAGGCCATTCCAGAAACACTTTGCATTTGCAATTCTGCTTCACATTGATAAACTATCAAGACAGATTACCATTTTTGCAAGGAGAAATAGAAATATTCAAATGTGTGAATTAAGCATCTGCCTCTTTTAATGCGAAGCACCTCAATTTTCTACGTAGGTCTTTTCAACTTCTTATCTCTCCAAACAGACTTATTTCGTATACACTTATTTAGCTTCCCCAATATATACTAAAACCAGGACAAAAAGCGCCTGAAACGGCTACAGCTAGATCTGCTGATCTTAACTGTGCAACACAGGGATCTAGCAACTTATCTGCTTATCTTCATGAGTTGTCTACAAAACTTCAACGAAGTCTCCAATGGCAAAAGAAACACTCACTGTGTCACCCTAATGGTTTGTATAGCCCAGCACTCGCTCTCCAATAGTGGCCACAGAATGTAATTTAAATAGTAAATCAATGTCATTTACAGTTTCTGTGGTCCATTCCCCTTCCTGGCCTCCCCAGCATCCTTCAGAGGCTGCACGTCCACCCATCCTTTCAGAACACCTATGGACCTGTGCCCTGTGAGTCTGCCTAACCTCTTTCTGGATCTGCTGACACTGCCTCCATAACCTCCTGTGACAGCAAGCTTCAGAAATGAAAGATTTTTCCTTTAATTATTTTAAACTGACCTCCTACTTATGTCAGTGAGCGCACCCTACATCCTATATTGTGGGATTTGGTGCAGATGACTTTCACAGACCGCTCACCTGCCAGGAAGTTGCACCATCCCCAATTCTGGTCTTCCGTATCCCTTTAACTATTCCCTGAGGTATGGAGACCAGAACAGCAGCCAACATGCAAGATGAGGCTGCACCAAGGCTATCTAAAAACAAATGACGGGCCCACCACCTTCTCATTATCTCTCTGGCTGACACCCAATGCCCTGTTGCTTCTTCCAGACCTAAAGGGGCTGAAAAGAAAGCCAGAGAGAGGCTTTGTACGTGGGCACGTGGTGACAGGCCAAGGGGGAATGGCCTTAAGCTGGGAGAGGGGAGATGCAGATGAGCTGTGAGGCAGAAATTGTTCCCCGTGAGGGCGGCCAGGCGCTGGCCCAGGCTGCCCAGAGCAGCTGTGGGTGCCCCATCCCTGGCAGTGCTCAAGGCCAGGCTGGATGGGGCTGGGGGCAGCCTGGGCTGGGGGGAGGGGGCCCTGACCAGGGCACGGGGTGGGACTGGGTGGGCTTCAAGGTCCCTTCCAACCCAAACCAGTCTGTGATTCTTCACCTGCCACTGCACATGGAACCGACGACCCCAGAGTGGTCAGCTATGACTGCAAGGTGTCTTTGCTAAACTGCAACTGCCAGCTTCAAGTAGAAATCACACAGATCCTTCTGATGTTCCTCACCACAAGCGTGGTACTTAGCTACCAACTCCAGATCACTGATGAAGATGCTGAATGAAGCTGTAATGTCATGTCCACTTTACATGGTTACTGACACCCTCCCAGGACTCCAACAGCTTTGTCAGACAAGATTCCCAGAAGCCAGACTCACTCACTCTCAAAAAACCCCCACATTTATCCACCTATTCAATAATTTTATTCTTTGTAATAGAATCACACATTTCTAGTTACTGAAAAAAACTGTAGTGCTTCAGTGGCTATTTGAACATAATAAAAGCAATTTCACAAGCTGCAAAAAGCCAATACTAACAATTATGTGTTCTAAGAGCTAAGTAATTAGAGTCCAAAGGAGATGAAAGCAATGAATAATGAATGAAAGGTTGTCAAGGCTTCTGAAAAGCATCCACAAGCACACTTCTTGGATAACCCCACACTGGCTCATCTGTCAATGCTTCACCCACCAGTGTACTTCATGCAGTCAAATGCAGACAGAAGATGTGCTTTATCCAAGTTTGCAGAGATCTGAATGTGAAATGATAAACAGGCTAAGACAGACACTGCTGTTGTCTGATCTCTCTAGGCTTTGCTAGGAAGTTAGTCTTCCTGCCTCTCAGGTGAAGACAAGCAATTTTTATTTTTTTTTGGGGGGGTGGGTGTTGTGGTTTTTTGTTGTTGTGTTGTATTTTTTTCCTAGGCATAATATGTTGAAAAAGAAAAAAAGCTCACATTCATCTGCCTTGCTGAAGCAGAATTCACAAACACATCTCAGGAAAATAAATCTTACATTCAATCCTCATTATCCGAGGACATCCTATTTGTAAGACAGCAGATAGCACACGCTGAGTCCCTGACTCAAACTTCCCAATTCCCATCCAGGATAGATGCTTTGTTAGTGGAAAGAAAATACAGCTTTTCTGAAACACGTAACATCCCCATTTTGTTATCAGATGATACATTCTCAGTCTCTCTGCCTAAAATACTCAAACTTCAGCAGCTTTATCCCCACTATCTATTTTTGCTGTGTGCTCAGCATGGTATTACTAGCCTATGACCTGTGTGCACTCGGCCACAAAGGACTGGTGTCTTCAGGTGTTTTCCCACTGTTCTCTTCCCAGCTCCCTTCAAGAGAAACCTCTTGCACTGGCCCAGCACTTTGCCACCATCTGTCTTTGCCTTACAGCTGCTATAAAAGAAATTCTTCTAATGCAAAACCACTGCACACCTGAGGAGGAGGAGTCATACTGTCAAACTGTCCCCAAATCTAACCCCAGTTCTGAGACCCTTTCTGATCATCATCTTTCAATTGAGTCAGCATGGCTAGGGCAAGAGTTACATCCTTTTACAAATTCTGTTTGGAATCACAAGGAGAACTTCAAGCTGCAGCTTATCAAATGCAGGTTTGTGACAGTGTCTGTACTTTTCCGTAGTTAAAGAGATTCACTAACAGAACGCGAGACCAGCATTGGCACGATGACCTCAGGGTCCTCTGCATACAAGAATCGACTAGTCCTACAATCAACGCTCTGCCCAGCGATACCAATACCCACGTTCATTTGAGGTTAGAGCCCACATTCCCAATTCCATGAGCCAGCCAGTGCTACCAAAAGTAGACACTGTTTTTAAGGGACAAAAGGAGAGGGCTGGAGGCTGAAGTTTGCAATCTGACTCACTACTGATTTTCCATTAAAAATATATGCTAGGGCTTAAGATACTATAACGAAGTTTCTGAACAGCCTAGAATATAAACCACAGCATAAGAATACAAGGATGTACGTTGTCATCTTACAGACAATGCCTTAAAAATACCTTAATGTTAAGGTTATAAAAGTTAAAAGCTAAATGTCATTTAACTCCTAACTAATTTCTCTTTTAAAAGTAAAAGTGAGGTATTTGCAGCAATTTAAGTAAACTTCACTTATTCGAAGCACATTCTTTACATAGTCACAAACCCTTCACTAGAAACACTAAGTACTAACCACGTTTGAGGTAAAGCATGCTTTTGGCCACAAACACAAGCGTATACTTCACTCACCGCCTAAATGTGGTGTAGGATGCAAAGTAAAGCCAAGATTGAGATCTGTAAAGTACATACCTTCACTATGACAGTTTGATCAGAGATGCTGCTCATCATCTCATTAATGGACTTAAAGAGCTGCAGCAGAGACTCCCTGAAGTCTGCTTCTCCTTTGTTCTCATAAAGTCTGAAAAATAATTGGGTTTCATAAGCACGATCCAACTAAAATGGCAGTACATTTTAAAAAACTCTGATCAAATGACAGATGATAATTTGTTGCATTACATTTTTTGAAGTTCAAGAATTTCTACAAGTTTCTTCACTGAACCAAGAGTTTTCTTTCACAAAAAAAAAACGAAGACAAGACAGACTGACTGGGCTGGGCCAGCAGGAACAACAGATTTTTATTTTAAAGCTTCCTACGTAAAATGCCACATCCAGTATTGTTGTTTATGCCTTCAAGTCACAGTGAATCCCTCAGCAGTGACCCAATTCCACATGCCCACGCAGCAGTGGGATAGTCTCTCTCCACCCTGCACAAGAGCTAGCAGATGTCTGGGAGGACCAGTGCCAAGCAGCTCTGATGAGGAAGCCAAAAAGCATCCAGACAACTTGCCAGCAATCATTAAAATCTACCAGTGGCCTAAGGTGAGCGACCTTAAACCCTGTGAAATAAAGAGAAAGCCTAGCAACCCAGTATCGGGGGTAGGGGGTGGAGAAAAAAAAAACCAACCACACACAACACACCACTTTTTTTCCATGGGAAGGGAAAGCTAAAGTTAAAAAGCATTTCACCACTAATTTCTGGCTCGCTGAACTAGTTAAGGCTCAGTTAGTTTCCCATACAGTCTGTACAGCTGCTGCGGAAGAGTGACTAATCCGCAGCTAAAGTTCCCAAGGCAGGTCCCTGTGCCTTCAGGCAGGATTTTTCAGAGCTGATCTGCCCACAGGGACCTCTCTCTCTCTCTCTCTCTGCCAGATGCTTTCAGGGGGATTAAAACTGCCCTGAGATGCCCGAGCAACACCAAAGGCAAAAAATATACAGCCAAGCTGAACAACTTGGTCCACTGGTTCAACAGAGCACAGGAATGAGTGTTCCTGAAACTCTCTTGAGTATTTTAAGTGCAGAATGATCCCTGCTTCAGGTGTAGGATGAGATAATTCTCACTACAAAATGGAAAGGGAGGGGGAGAACACCATAGGTCCACATATCCTTTCGATTTTTTGCCCCCTTTTAGCAACATGTACGGCTCACCTACATAAGGGCTGTTGCAAACACACTTCTTGAACCTCAGCTATACAGGTTACCAGTTATACAGACCTAACAGACCCTCACCCCTCCCAAAACAAAAAGGATCAGTGCTTAAAAGAAGCCTAGGAAAATCTGGCATCCAGGTCAAATTGAAACAGGGGTGTTTATAAACATCAGACGGGGCCTTTTCCCCAGCTAAAGCCCAATGCTTACCCAGTCAGCTTCGATTGCCTCCAAGAGCCTGATCCAACAGCAACTGGGCTTCCAAAGCCCCCCTTGGTCCCACTAGCTCTGTCCCTGAGCTCACCTAAACGTTTTGCACCAAGGCCCATTAGAGCAGCTCCCCGCGAGGGTTCAATTCCCCTCTATTTTCCTCCATTTTCTTCTGGAGCTCAACCCAGTAAGGTGATCTTGAATGGGGTATGCAGCTCAGAAAGAGCACCACACCCGGGAACGTTGTACGTGCAGCCACAGTACAATTTCTTCATGTTTGAAGATATGATGGACCACCTATTACAGAAGGAAGGGAGCTTATCTTAAGGTAATCATGCTGTCTGGAATGTTCTTGCTGCTTTACACTTAAACTAATGTGTCTAATTTTTAATGCTGTGTTCATAAACTTTTGGGAGCCACAGAAGTTTAAAAAAAAACTATTTAAACCAGTACACGGGGGAAATGAGTGCTACAGAAAAAATATTAAATTGTGTTATTTTGCTGTGCAAACTTCTATTCCCCTTTTAGGCTAAAACAAGGGGTTAGGCAGGACGAATTACTAGTTAAATCCCAATTTCAATAACGGATTTCAGCATCCCTCTGAACAGATTAGAGGTGTGAAACTACTAAAGATATAAATAGTAACTAAACTTGGCAGTCCAATAAATCAAACTGCTTCAGACAAAAAGCTTTGCATTTCAAAAAGGAAATTGTAATAAAAATAACAAGTCACAAATGTGTTTCTACAGTCAGTTTTTAACATACTTTTATTTAATACACCTGATAATGCACAAATACACTGCAGCTATGAGAAAACCAGGATTACACCAAGTTGACCCTTCTATCACTGCCTTCAGAGTGTTAAGTCTGTTGTAAATGCAATATAACCACTGTGATCATTACTCAGTAAACCAAATAAAGATATTTCTAAAGTTCACTTACAATACTTTGCCTTTATAAACCTTGATATACTGAACAAACAGATTTGCCACCAGGCTTTAACTACAAGAACCAGGCTTCTACATATTTCTCCAGAACTGAAGCTTGCCTGCAATCACATTACTAAAATTCTCTATATATTCTGTACACTACCACATTACTGAAGTTAAAAAATACGTAACATTTTTTAATAAAAGATCCTGCTTGCTCGTTGTGATTTCTCAGTAAAACACTAACGAAATTTCAGAACGCTGCTACACTTCTGCATTATAATCACTTCAAATCACACACCTCAGGCAGGATTTAAGTCTTACAGCAGAACAAATCACGGTGTCATTCAGCATTCAGTAGCTTTGCTGATTAATCCCTTGTCATTGAGAGCTGTGTCTACCCAATGTTAAAGAACTGTGAATTAGTGCTTAGCACGAGGAAATCCAATGGCCGATACTGGAGGGTCATATTGTCTGTAAATCTAATCTGCCGCAAGAGATAATTATTTTTTTCTCTTTTAAAGTGATTTGTAGGACCTGCATCAGTATAAGTGACATTCAGCATTTCATGAGTCTCACAGCAAGACTCCTACAGAAATAAATTATAATCTCTAAATTAAAGAAAGGTTGGTGGAGTTGGTTACTTCAGAGCTCTACATAAATCCCTTGTAATAAGGTTGTTACCATTGCTAACAAGTAGTAAAAGGATTGAATTTAAGTTGAATACATCAACAACTCGTTTTATAACTTGTTTAATATTTTGTGTATAAAACACAGTACTTCCCAATTAACTTAGAATAATTATTTCTGCTTGACTTTATGGATGGACGGGCACTGCAGACAGCACCAGTGGGTCTCTATGCAGTTCCCCACAAAGGAGGTTGAGTGGGGGAGCAGAAAAAGAGCCCCCCAGCAGGCTTCTGCCACACCAGCAGGCACAGAAAGAGCTTTCATAGAAACTCAAATGATTCTCCTATTAAAAATACTATCGCTCTCCAGGAGAAGATTTCTGCCACTCTTTTTTCTTTCCACTTTCCCATTTCACTGAACCTTATGGGGGCCCCAAACTGTACCCGACCACCAATGGTTTCTTTCTGCTCTGACAAGTGGGGCCCTGGGCAGCTCCAAGCTGTTGGTGGTCGAACCCCAACAACACTTGTCATTGTCTGTTATGAGGCAGTGTGTCAAAAAAGTGCACCTCATACTCCTTTTCGCCCTCATTGTCCCTCTGTTCTGACCCTCTTCCCTTGCCATGTCTGACCTACAAAGAACGCCCCCTGCTTCTCCCTCAGCATTATCCCTGAGCCCTGCAAGCACCATGCCAGGACAAACATCGCATCCCCCATCCAGAAAACCTCTCCCTTCACTTTGCTGCAAAATTTTCAATACTTTAGTCTTCCCAGACTTTCGCAGCCATTCAAAGAAAGCCACTAGCAAAGCCCAGGCCTGGATGAGGGACAGGGCAGCATGGCTACTCAGTACCTTCAACATTTCAGTCACAGTACCAGGCAGTTTTTCACAAAAGTTTCCAAAATAGTGGCAAGCTTTATTTGTTCAGAGATGTAAATTATAGAGAGCTGAAAAACATCATGATTTTAGCAGTGCACTGCTACTTACAATATATATCTGTTAAGGAAATCTGGCATGCTTCTAGGAAACAGCTGTCTCCTGAAATGAGTTCTAACAACTTAAGATGTTTCTAAAACAGTATAATATTGAGCAACTTTAACTTGTGGCATTGCAAAATTTTGACACTTTTTGAACAATATTGGCAATGGGACTAAATGGTTTCAGCATTCACCATACTTACTGATTGAACAATATCCTGGACCGCACTATGAACTTGAAGATGTACTCCAAAGCTTTCATAGCTTTAAAGAGTTGATCAGTGATACCACACTTCTCAGCATTATCCACGTATGTTTTCAAAACTTTAGTCAGTTTTCTGTTTAAATACAAAACCACATACAAGTTACAAGTATGCTCAGAGAAGAATGTCAGTTGTGAAAGGTTTAAAGAAAAATTATGTACCTAAGTAGTGCCTACCAAATGACAAAATTAATTATGCAACTAATAAACTCATTATGCTTTTGGTTTTGCTAGTAAATAGCTGTAACTTATTCTTGAAAATAAAAAAAAAACAACCCAAGAAAAACCCACACAGACCATAATACCATTCAACATACAAGAAATAGAGCAAATCTTGGTAAGACTCATTTTCTGCTGGATATTAGGGATATTCAGACTTAGGCTATCTTAAAGTTGCAATTATTAATAATAAATAATAATTAAATTTAATACAAACACATTCTTAGAATTAACACACACAAAACAGGAGCTTCTTCATTAAACAAGGCTTCCCCTTTCATAGCTTTCCCATGGATTCTGAGCTAGAATTTGTGAAATTTATTTCTCAAAAACATATGTAACAGCAGTTGGAAATTCTCTTATTCCTCATTTTAAAGTCTATCAAACTGGAAAGTGAAACAATTTTTAAAAGTAATACCATTTCAACTACCTCCCAATGAATATAAATCACAATTTTAATGCAACTACAAGCAATTCCATTTTAAAATCATCCTAGCTACACTGTACGTTTCAACATTCACACTAAAAGTAAAAAGGTACAACATTATATACCACTAACAGAAAACAACATTATGTAGACAGGCATCTTGATATATGGGTATATATTTGAATAGGAGTAAACTGCCTATGAATTTCAACCTCTTTACTTAAACTCGTGCAATAAAAGGTGGGGAGAAGGCAGGGATCTGCCATGCCCACAGGTGCAAGTCAAGCCAGAATTCAGCTCTTTCAGTATCTCCAGCTTAAACATGCTTCTGCCTGCCCGCATCTACAGACCAGAAGCTCTGCATGCCTACCAGTGAAAGGGCCACCTTCAGATCCTGCTAATAAAAAACCAGACACTGGAGGATGCTTCATCTTTTACCCACTTCGCCTGAAGTCTGCAACAGTGGCTACAACTCAGCAGAGTGACGGTAGTATCAAAGTTGGGACTAAAGGCCTAATTCTTCTTCACTATTTTGAATCAACAGTTTTCAAACGTTTTCTGGTCACATAATAAAGACTGCACAACAGCAAAGTGCACACCAGGTTGCCCAGAGTGGGTTTGTTTTCCTCCCAACACTGCAGAGATACCCATTATGTATTTTTCCTCTAGCACTAGCGGTCTGAAGCAGCAGCAGCAAAGATCCTAACTGTCAAGAATTACTGAAGATAGCAAAAATAATGGACCTTCTGGTTTTTATTCTTCACCGTTTCCTCCCCAAAGTGACAGTAATGCAGATAATACAGGGCAGAACATCAATTTAATGCACCAAACAACATGTATTTGAAGCATTTTAAATGACATTATTTCCTTCTCAAGTATGACTGAGAATTGTTTATGAATATTTTCCTTACAAAACAATTCTTGAAATCATCAAACATCCCCTCCTTCAATACAACAAAATCAAGACTTCCTCCTTGAAAATGACCTAATGTTTTACTACTATTATTTCAAGAGAGAAAGGCATACTATCTCCAGTCAACCTCCCATCCTCCCAAGCTCTGTGAGCAAATTCCTAATTAACCTCCATAAACAAGTATCTGAATAACATTATCCGGAAAAATTAGACAAGCCACATTAGAAAAAGTAAATTTTAAAATTTACGTGTAGGCTAGCGTTGCACTGAAATGCTTCTTAATGTAGGTTTCCAAGACAGGATTAAAATGTTGAAATTTTCTGTCAGCAATCAATCCAATGATAAATACCTGCAAAAAACCAGCATAATTAATGCATTATCCTCAAAATTTTTCTTTTTTATTTTGTATATTCACCCACATTTATTTTCAGAGAAGACACACTAACAACACTAAAAACACAGAGACTCTGGCTTTTTGTTATCCTCCCAAGATATTAATATTCTCCGTTCCTGTGAAAACTTCCTGTTCATAACAAAGTTCTCTGTTCTAAGCAGAAACTTTCTGTTTCTGTCCTAAATTCTGCTGTTAATCCACTAAAATGACTGGACTGAATTGCTTCCAGCTTTTCCGGGAGGATGACATGATGCAACCCAACCCCCTTTTGATCGAGGCCAACTGAAACTTCAAATATGATTTTTTAATTAATAGCTAACTTACAGCTAAGAACTTTTTTTCATTAGTAAACTTCATTCTATCATTTACACCATGTTTGTTTAATTTATTAATTGTTACAGTATCTGTATTTTAGTCCATCCACAGTGCAAACTTACCAAAGCATCAAACACTAATGTGTCAAATGTTTCACTCTCCGAGTTCTCCATCATTATGTTAAAAAGTGCATCCAATGTGTCTTGAAGAAACTACAAATAAATGCACAAGTCATCACATTTTAAAGGAGAAATGAAATTCAGATTTCATACAGGTTTCTACAGACATATTTTTCATTCATTCATTTTAAAATAAGTAAATACATTTTAAAAGTTAGCCAAAAAAAGGGAAATCGAACATTTTTGTTTTCAGCAATTTTTCAGCAAAATATTTTTAGTTAAGTTGATTATCTATATCTCCATATCACTCAAAAAATAGAAAAAAGTCAGGAATCACACTTGGTACACCTGAACAAAGAGTTTAATCTATTACAGTGAACGAACAAAAACGTATTTCAAAACTCAGTTTCAACATACAGTCAACAGGATCATGCAGTTTCTGAAAACTGATGTTTCAGAGCACAAACCAGACAAGCAACTGAGTCTCATGCCAACTAATTCAAGTCATCCTCAGTAATTTTGAGCTGAGCAATGAAAAGTGCACAGCATATTGCTTTTCATGACTGCATAAAACTCAGATCCACAATTTCAAGCGACAGCACACATGCAGGCATGGAAAACAGAGCACACAACCTTCTGCCCCAGCCCAAAACCTACACGCCTCTATCACTGTAACAGAGGAAGAGTCTTCACTAGCCAGTTGGCTGGACACCCTGATCTGTGCAACACGAAAGTAAAAGCAGATTAGTGTCAGGAAATTCAAGTTCAGCAGAGGGACAAAAGCTCTTTTACACATGTATAATTACAGTATTTCTTCCCAGTGACAGCAAGTAATCCACGCCTGGCCCAGAAATACTCATCAACACAGTTTTTATCAGCATGGGATTCTGTGTCTGAGCAGTTTCTTCCACCAGATTACAAAAAACCAACACGGGCTTCTCCAAGGCACAATAAGGATGGATCGTGGCCTCAGTTTGTATTTGCTTTTGTTGAGAAAGATGGGGTTCAACATGGATTGTTCCAGCATGTCTGTCTCAAATTAAGTAAAAATGTTTTTTGTCTTGTAGACAAGGTTTAATCAGGGAAGAATGTCTGAACAAGCAGAAGGCAACTGATTCCTGAGGTTGCAACTACAAAGAGATTACCCTATAGGCTGTGGGAGCAATGGAAAGACAGCCTGACTCCCACCTTCCTGCCTTAAAAATTGTTATCTATGCAACGAGTCTCCTAGATCGAACATGATTCACCTGGACCATCAACTAAATCTGGAGTTAAATCTCAGGAATTAGCCTCCACTTAGCAACTCACGAAACACTAGTGAATGCCAAACTTTCTCAAACCAAGTGAACATGGAGCCACAGTTTGAGCTGCTAGTATCTGCAGATGAAAAAACAGAACAGCCAAAATGCTTGAAGCTGATTTTAGACTTTAGTTCTGGGGGAGATCCAGCTCATAATCTCAGCAAAGGATGGGGGGGGGGGGGGGGGGGGGGGGGGGGGGGGGGCGGCGGGGCGGGGATCAGGAATTACAGCTCATCACAGCTCCGTTCATTCAATCAAAGAACACATGCAAATAAAGTACATATAACCAGCAGCCGGCAGGAAGGAAAGAGGAAAGTGCAAGTCTGAGCTTTGACAGGAGAAGCTTCTGTCTTGGTTTGAAGAGCAGTAGTACTCCCAGATCCCAAACACTGCCTGGCCAAGTCCCTTTAAAAACGACGAGTGATTAGAATGCCACATCATGATCGATCAAGCCTTCATTTCACATTTAGGGATCATATATTCACTTTCATTAGGACAGTTCAAGTTTTAAACCTGTTCACAAGGAAGTAACAGCAGGAAGAACAGCGGATAGATGCTTTTGTTGTATAAAGCAGCAGGAAAACATTTCTCAGGGAGCCAGTATGAATAATTTCTAAACTATTAGTTTACATTCTCATACCCTATAGATTCTGGGCACAAATTGAGTCAGAGCCTCTCTTGAAGGGGGATAACCATTGACAGTTTCCATACACTATTGAAACAGTCAATCCCAGAATGGGTATCTTGCCTGATCTCTGCTTAAGTGATAAATGAGCACTGGTAGGCAGAGACATTTTACTGGACTTCTGAAAAAACAGGAAGAGTTTAACAGAAAATTTGAGTAGTTTTATCATGTGTATTTTTTTAATATACATAGACTGTACTATGTATCATTTAAAAGCATCAACGACAAAAAAAAAAAAAAGCTGAAATAACAGAAAGGAACAGTTACAAACTAGATATTACAAATGTGCAACAGAGCAGTCTACACAAAGATTTTCCGAACACTGTTCTAACAGATGGATAACGTAAACAGTGGTCTTCTATAAAAATAATAAAAACGGTGGAGAAAGCAATATTAAAAATTCCCTCTTCTATCCTATGCATAAATCAAGTTCTGCTCAAGCCCTATAAAATAGGGAGAGTATGATTTCATACGAGTCCTGGAACAGCGCAGGGAGCAGTGAGCATGTGCCAGCTGGAGAACTGGCTCCAATATGTTTTTTACTTAAACCTCATTTGTGCTGCATTCTGATGCTTCTAAAATCATCTATATCTATCAAGCAGTAATCTGCTGTACACACTCTGATGTCATTTGGAGAAGAAGGAAGATTACAAATGACAGAACTATGACAATGCTTGGCAGAAGCAAGTATCGGTGTCCAAGTTTTTAGCTATCAAATGATTCACAACAAAACAGAGCAGCTAGAACCTTCCTGAAAAACAAACCATGTGGGATACTATTTTTAACACACTCAAAAAAGGATAATATCAGCATTCTCAGATGTCATAAGTTACTTCAAGATGAAGCATTCATTATGCCTCTATTAAACTAATTAAAATCCAGTGAGGTAAAGAAACAACGCAACAGGCCCTAAGGGTCATCTGTCCTCAATACATTACCTCTTCTGACACTTTTAGATTTGATTTATTACAACACATTCAATAAAGTCCCAGCCCATTCCATTCAACAGCTAAATCTGTCTTTATGTAGGTCTCTACAATCACTCAGTGGCCTTGGCAAATGTAAATAACTTGGCTCAGCTGAAAAATAAATACAAATAAAAAAAAATAGCAGCACACAGTAGGGTTGCATTCCACATCCATTTTATATCAGCATGTGAGAATTCCAAGATGTTCTAATCTTGCAAAGAAAAACACCTTTTGCCTTCATGTATCTGTATATATATAAAAAAACCCTTACATTTTCAGAAACTTGCATTTTACATGTGTTCTACCAGTAATTAACATCTGAAGTATTCTTTGAGGGAAGGAAGAAGGGGATTAGCATCCTGAAGGCTGAGAGATACCTGGTTACAATTTAATGTGCAAGCATGCACGGCGGTGGGGGGGCACGTGTGGTGTGTGTGCGTGGAACAAAACAAAAAATATGAATACCTCAAGATATGGGATTCATCAAAATTATGATACCAAATTTATTTTTAAAGAAATTAACTTTTTACCTTAACCACTTCACCACCATCAACCTTCATCAGCTGCTTCAAATTCTGCTGCAACAGGTTGGTGTTAGATCGCCACTTCAGAAGCCCCAGGAGATCAACTGGGAATAAGAAAAACAATTATATCATGCAGGATATTTACTTTCACTGACACTCCATGACTACATTCAGGACAAACAGGTTTAATTCCTTAGGTCAGCCATTTTCACTGGACAACAACGTATTTCTAGTATGCCTCTGACACTGCAGAAACCTAGTACAATAGTTCTATCATGAAAGAACTCTGAAAAGCTTTCAAAAAAAGCAGCCTGCTCTTCAAATGTCAGCATTAAAATCTAGGCCAAGAAAGTCTGATCCTTCAGTTTTAATTTGTTGTACACAACAGTTGTGTGTTTAGAAAAAGATGCCAAAATGAAATTAGTCAGCCACCAACACAGTCATATCTACAGGACCGTGACTCTTCCAGCATTAATGTTTCTAGCTTCTTTGCTCTCACTGAATAAACTGAAAAGAAAATACGGCACAATGCAAGGCAAACAGTTGCAAACTAAGCTAATTCAGTGGAAAGCTGTCTGCTTAATAACTCATAATGCCCAAATTGTTTCCTTGCTTTCAAGTGATGGAGAGCTAGGGTACAGATCAGATCTCGGAACAAATCAACTGCAGATGGCCTTGTCCCCAGATTCTACATCCCACTATTAAGATCATGTCACTTCAGCATTCACTGATAAATAAGGGAATACAGAAGGCAAGTTCTCTCTCTGTTATTAGTCATAGAGAGCCACCACACCATTTTTCAGTTTCCTTTACAGAAAACTTCTCACAAGGAACTCACAGTTGAGGTTCCCCTGCAAATAAGCATGCTAGTAAACAGTAACAGCCACACTGGAGCACCAGTGAGTTAAACCCACCCTAGCATTTGTTGAAATGCGACCTGAATTGCCCACAGCCCAAAAACCCCAAGCTCATCCCACCTTAGCCAAACCAGCATCAGGGAAAAATTCCTCCCTGCCCCATTGAAAGTCAGTTTTCAGCACAAAACAAACTATTTGTCAGTCATGCTCGGTAGAAGCCCCCAAAAAGATACAAACAGAAGATTTCACAGAATGTCTACCTTCAATTCAGCCACTGGATATCTACTGCACATTACCCACACCCCAATATTCAGTGAATTCTGCCCAATATAACTCTCCAAGGACAGGCAGCTTCTCGCAGCCAATACCCCCTCACTTCTTTTATTCAAACTTTCAAAGCAATCAACAACACTTTTGCCAAGGCATGCATCTGCAGAGTATATTCTTGAAATTATATGCAGAGACCCAGAGCAGCTGCTATATTTTCCCCAAAACCTTTCATTCTAAGCAATAAATAAAATTCTTTCCAGTGGAATAAACTGCAGTTCTCCTTGGGATAAGATTCCCCTTTGAGCAGCACTCAAACCAAGCCCTCTTACCATCTCTTTGGGAGCAGAAATAAAGAGCATTTTACTACATGAAAGCTTTGAACAATCCAAGCCCTTTTCTTTTTTCTTTTTTGTAGTATAGCCTACAAGAAGTCTACAGGCTGAAAGCAAAGTCTTAAAAACTGAACAGTAACAGAGAAACTACTTCTGGAAGAAAAGGAAAGATGCCTCCATAAGTTATCCAAAGTGTTTCATGAATATGCTTATATCAGATTTCCACCACTGAATTTGGTTGCAGCCTGATTTCTAAAAAGGCGTCAGCTTGACAAAAGAAATCATCTGAACAAAAGCCAGCCCACAGACTATCTCTGAAATGCATCATGTATTGCCCCAAGAAAACAAACCCACATGTACTTTCAGCGTGATGACACAGCAAATGCTAAATGAATATACACATGAACAGAAAATGTCAATGCAGTCCAACTACCAGAAAGAGAAAATCAAATTACAGTGTACACTAAAAATGTGCATTCACTCTGTTACTGAAAGCATTAACCCCAGTAAAGTACCAGTTGATCAGTTAATCCTACTCATTTAATAGGTCTAGGTATAGAGTAACATATGAAGTAGAACAGGATAAGAACGTAAAACTGTATTTTAGCCTATAGTAAATAGTAATACTGTAGTCAGACTAGGTCAAGTGACGTTTATGTGATCAGAAAATATCGGAGGGAGAAGACAGAACGAGGATTTCCAATTGCAAAGGGTTAGAACGAATGTCTAGCCTGCCAAGTAGCCAATAGCAACTTTACTTTATTTGTGTTAATGTAATATGTGATTATACTGCCTACATATAAAGATTTTCTTTCACATTTTATTTAGCAATTGGAAGCAAGTGGTCCAGCTTCCTGGTTATACACTTCCCTTGATTTGTATCTCTGCAAAGGTTTCCCTATAGAGATACCAAAACTCTTCTGAAAGCCAGTCACCACTGAATTGAAGTTAGATAATATTTCCTTTCTAATTAAATTGTGTTCTTCGAAATAATCTTCCCTCTTGACTTTAAGCATTTCATTTTCCATTCTTTATGACGTGTTTTATTTTAATTCCATATTTATATCTTCATTTTTATGCCACTATAGTACCTGAACTTGTCATATCATGTGTATCACTTTTTGTTAAATCAGTTGTGCTTATGAATAACTAAGTAAAATTCCTCTTGACTATTTTCTGAAAGCCTAGTCTCCTTGGTTCCTCAGAGTCCTGACTCCACTATTGTCTAGAGGTTTGCATTCCTCAGGCAGAAAAGAAAACTTAGAAATACTTTGAATAAGCCTTACAGATAGCTCAGGTGCTTCACAACAGCAAAGACACAGGTAGAACACCACATGGCTCTCTGGTTGCTCATAACCAGAAAAAATTTTCAGCAAGCCCATTAATGCAATCTCAGTTCTACTCCCATCACCCTGATGATGAAGGGACATCCATCTGGATAGTCCTACAAGAGGCACTGCTAAGATTTACTATCCACAGGCAGTTTTCACATAGAGGGAGATGTCACTTTTGATGCCATTTCGCCCCTCCTTCTGTGTTTCTTGGTATCTCCAGCTTCTAGCTGACAGAAAAAGAAGATTGTAATACCAAAACTACCTTGCCTGCACAGGAGAACAACTCATTTTGCCATAGATCAACAGGGTACTCTGAAAAAGGAAAATAAAACCAACGCACAACTCTGACTTGAACACAACATCAGTAACAGATTCAGAACAGACCCAGCTATCCATTTACCCTAAGAAAAGAAGGCACAATGTTTGTCACACCAGAGATCCACCAAGATGCTGTCAACTGCAAGCAGATACCCCACAACATATGGGTTCAAATGTCTCACATCTGAGTTTAAAAAAAAAAAAAAAAAAAAAAGAAAAGAAAACCAATATAAAAAAATCAAACAACAAAAAATGCCCCACAAACTTGGTGTGTTGTCTGCTGCATTCAGTGCTCCACAAGACGGAAACAGTAGCAAAGCTAGTGTGAGGTATCGGTCAACCACCCCCTAGAGAAGGTGGGGATCCAGTGCCACACTCTCTGTTGATACATCAAATGACAGCAGCACCGTCAGTCACGACTTCAACACATACATCTTCTACAGTTTCATAAAGTTTCGTATTAATTCTTAAAGTCCAGAATTTTGATATAGAAGCTCTACTTCATCACACAAAAATGCACTTAATGTTTCTGTCAAAGTGTTCCTTTGGCCCATAAAAAAAAAAAATCTATTTGTTACAGACAGTCTTGAGAGTAGAACAAAACCATGCACTGCCATAGTCCTGTGGATATGGGGGGAAGAATGTTCCTTTCTGCCTCAGACAGCAAAGGAGGAGAATCTGGCCACTAGGCAAAGTGATGATGGACCGCAACTTCTGATGCCTCCAAGAGCAGATGATCTCACTGATTCCTGAGGAGGTTGGGGCATTTGCTTGTTTTCAGACAGTCCTTGCCTTTGGCTTACATTGCTACTCTTCCTCAAAATTAAATGCAAAATCTAAGAAGAAAATGCCAGGAAACGTGTTGCTATAATATTTTCTGCCACAAATCACAACTGCTCAAATGTTAATTAAATAGATACTTCATACTATCACTTTCTCAGAGAAAATAGCTGAAGTCTTACAAGTGGCCAAGTCTGCTATTTTGGAGACTTCTCAGATGCCAAGGACATCAATTATTAACAGAAAAGCAACATTAATAACTCACAGTTCATAAAGAACTAAAGTCAAGTAAGTGTTCAAAGAGCTTATATACAAAAAAGTCTGCAACTTCAAATACAATGCAGAAGGAGCCATATGAGTTATTAGCATACTTTCAGAATTATTACTAAAAGTAAGTCTTAAAGGCAATTCTAAGATACTTAAAAAGGGTGAAGAAAGAACTATTATAGGGAACTAAATGGAGGAAATTATGTTTTGGCTCACCATTTTGGTAAATGAGGATAGTCAAGGATTTTTACATACTTATTTTTAAGAAAGTTAAAAGAATATTAACCAACAATTTCACAGAAGTTAAAATCAGCTTCAGAAACTATTCTCTGAACAGCACTGCTAATTTCTAGACAAAAAAAAATGATACTTGATGGAGGATTTTAATGATGAAAATTTTGGGGTTTTTTCTAAATTGCATAAGGATACATGGTGATCTTTTTTACAATATCAAAATACTTTGAAGAAAAAGAAAAGGCTTTGATAACTAAGGAAAAGTTTCACAGACAACATAATTAACAGTAACAATAAAGATCAAGAGTTCCGAGGAAACTATATGCAAATGAAGCATGAAGCAATGCTCAGTCTTAATTTTAATAATAGTTCTGCAAAAGCAATGTCAATATATTGATCACTAGGAAATACTCTAACTACTAACAAGCACTAAGAAAGACTGACAGAAAAAAAACCAAACCACCCTAATCATATCACAAACAAAAAGCAGCTCAATTCCACATGCTGTTTTCTGCCTTCTACAAAACCCCAAAACCACAGTGTTACTGTTGAGCTGTGATCCCATCTTTGCTATGAAATTCCAAAATCATTTCTGATTTTTTTGCTTAACACCCTCTTAGGCTATAAGACTGCCAGACTGCAGTGAGCCTGATGTGCTCTGAATATGAAACACACCTAGGATGTGCTGTTACAGATGCCACTAAAAAACACTGCAATAAAAGTATGAGTTGACTACGAAGTTGTACCAGAGTGGTAACTTCCCCCCTTGGACAGAGAACTCATTAACGTGACAATCCAATCATTATTCCCACCCACCCCCCATGCCAAGCTCTCCTCAACCACAACCTCGACTCCCGACAGATCTATCCGGACTGAGATCTCCCTTCTCCTGAGTCACGAAGGAATGATTCCTTTCCCTGGCATGACTCACTCACATCTCAATGACCCACCCACACTCCCAAGTCTGCTTCTGGTGCAGCAAAGAGAACAAGGGACCGCTCCATGGCAACGAAGCACAAAAATCAAAGAGAGGGCACAGTCTGGAAATGTGAAATATTTGCTTTGGTGGCTGCCATCAGCTCTACTTTCCACAGCCTCTGGATGCAGTCAGCCAGCTGACAAATGCACATGAAAAATGTATAGAAGGCAAGTTTCAAAAGGAACAAAACACATCAACTCCATTCCTGGTGGTCTGTGTTCATGTGACGATGTGTGAAAACGAGAGTGACCTCCATGCAACACATTCGCATGCTCACATCCCTTCTGCCCAACACAAGAAAACATCAGAGTTTTCTTCAGGCATAAGATACAGATATTGCACCTTGGAAATAACACAAAACAGCTTATTTGGGAGTACAGCCATGGTTTTACTCTTGAAAGCAAGCCCATCCTCTTCCTTAGTGCTATTATTCATACCCACAAAGTAGTAAAATGCCATGGAGCCTGTTTTCAGTACCATTCAGTATGAAAGCCTCAAGTATACAGCAAACAATATTCCTGTTTCCCTTTAACTTGGGATTCTCCTGTTTTCTTAGAGACGTGTACTGCTCTAAAGCAAAACAAAGCCCAGGGGCAGAGAAAAGGGTACACAAACCCAGTAGATGCTTTTGCTGCATCCAGACAATTTAATCTGAGACTGCTAGGCAAACAACCCACAATTTATTTATAGAGAAAGGGGGATGGAGAAGGCAGGAAAGTCAGTACATAGAAACCCACTCTAACTGTGAGGAGCAGAAGCTCCAGTAGTCCTATGAACTTACCGTTCTGGGTAAGTTTGGTTGAACAAACTAGAGTAGAGATCTGGAAAGAGTCTTTGCTGATGGTGCAGCTGCCAAGGTTCTGCATGCTTTTCCCTGTTGCAGAGTGTCCTTTTTCCTCCAATTCTATTTTAGTAGACGGAAGACTTAAATATGTTGAGGCATCCTCCAGCTTCTTTGCTTCTGCCTACAGTGGTATTTTAAATACAACATGAAACAGTCTGGAAGTATCTAGTGAAAAACATTGGTAATAATAAAATTTTATTATTTACACTGGATTTTCTTAGGTTTTCTTCTGAATTGGAGCTACCCAATGGGTCTTTAAAAGTAATTTAGAACTAACCTGTCTACAGATTGAAGCCAAGATGTGATGAAGAGCTACAGAAGTAACTTTTCCCAGCCATGAATACCCACAGAAAACTCAGTAACAAGTGCCTTTAAAACTAAAACATTCATAGCAGAATATATTTAAGGTTTAACAATCAATCTGCCAAATATGCAGACTGCACAGTACTTTCTATTTAGTTGCTTTATCTAACAGAATAGTCTATAACACATTTTTCTATGCAATTCTGTAACAGCAATTCATTAAAAGTCAGTCAACTGAGTGAGCTGCTATGGAAAGACTATAGTATCTCAAAAATCTACCTTGTAAACTATAAGGTCATGTTCTCCATCTCTCAGAGTTGTTCCATCATATCTCATGAGCTTCACAAATGCTAGGGCAAATATTTTCTCAGATTTATCTTTGGCTGTTACAAAAAAAAAAAAAAAGAATCACACCACATAAATCACATAATAAGTATTTTATTCTTATACAGACAGTCCACCTAGATTTCAGAAACATAAATAACGTGTAAACGAATGACCACAGTAAAGATTCTCAGATGAGGAAAGTGTACAAGAAATTAGGAGAGTCTTTCAAATGCAAGACAGAACCAAATAACCACAAAAATAAACGTGTAAGGATCTGACCACACCAACAGCAACTAGAGGCTTAATATTTCTATATTCTGTCTGTTCTTTTAGAAAGCTGGACTAAAGCAACTTTTTAAAAGCAAAATAGAAATTTGATGCTTTTATCATGTTCAGGTTTTTAGGAGTTAGAAGAATGGCAGCAATTGGTACCTAGAATAATGATTGAAAGACCAGCACTGAGGATCTCATCAGAGCTCTGTCATTTGAAGGGGGAACATTTGAACCAAAACAGAAACTGGATCTGTAACTACAGATGAAGTGCCCAAATGTCTGAAAGCTGACCCACTCTACAACCACCATGAACAAAAAAAATGCATTCAGTTTGCTCTCATTGTTCAAAATCTATTATCAAAGGTTAAGTAAAAACAAAGCAACAGGGCAAGCAGAAATCAGAAATTGTCAAGAAATAAAACCAGAAGGAAAGTGCAATAAACTTGAGACAACCCAAGAACCCAGTGAGAAAGCCGTGCAGCCCTAAGGCACAACTTCTATTCAATAATTAAACTACGGCCAACCTAAATTTTTGAGTCATGTCAAAAATATTTCTGACTCTAGTCATCTGTAGCACACAATCATAATTTTGACACTAATGACACTGATTTCCAGCACATTGTTTTCATTGGCAAGTATCACTCTCTAAACTAAGGAAATCTTTTATTAATGATCAATTTGCAAAATATACAGCTTCAATAACTGCTATGGGGTAACATACTACATAATACACAGGCATTAAGAGTATTACATGTCTTATAATGCATCCAGTAGACACTGATTAGTGCTTTTGTCTACACATTTATTCTACCGCAGAAAATTTTGCTGCAGATTTAGAAAGGCTTTCCTATCAAGAAAGCCAGCCCCTGCAATCACTATATGGAACGGACATTATTGCAGCCAAGGCAAATCCCCAAACTTTACTACAAAGCAACTGTTGACAAATGGAAAACATCTAGCTGTCTTGATCTGATCCTCAACAGCTCAAAGCATCTCAGCTGCCAGCAACATTACAGGAAAGCCGAGGAACACCCCAAGGTCTCAAATACCTTTCAGACCAAAAATACTTAAAACAACACAAAACAAAACACAACCCCCAAAACCCACAGTCAATCTGACAACCAGAAACCAAGTTTCCTAATAGCAAAGTCTTCAATTACAGATGCTAAGACTACTGTAAACTCTTTCACATTCCCATTTCATATAATATTTTTACTACTCCCTGCCCACCTACCTCTAAGATATACAATACCACAAACCTTTCAGTTAACTGAAAGCTTTATTCACTAGCCCTTTTATTTGACTTGAAGAGATGACTGGAAAGGAAAAACTTGACGTCGACAGGTAAGAGTGAGAAAGATGTAAAATAGAACAGGCAGACAAAAAACTTATCCCCACACTAAAAACGATTACAACAATCAATTACAGATTAGGAATTATCCCTGTTTCAGCGATTTTGGGCACCAGACACTGACAAGAACCGTAATGAAAAGGCTGAATTACTCACAGTCCTGTGATGATCTATGACGGAACGTGAACCTCAGATGACTGCGGTTCACATCTTCAATGGGGATTGCAACCTTCATATGTTGGGAAAGAGAATGGAGAAAGAAAAGAGTCAGTACGGTATCTTCAGACATCATGGACCACTACCAAATTCCATCTAGACATCTTTCAACAACATGCTTGGCACTTTCAAAAAGGTTAATTGCCAGCTTCGTTTTGCCATAGAAAACCTTGCAAGGTCACATATTTCCCAGGAAAATTACCAATTCTTGCACCAAGAAAGAAAGAAGAAACAAAGCAAGCCTGTTAAGTTACCCAACAAAACCTGTAACTTCAGATTGTTCACTCCCCTACCACTCCCCCCAGCTCAGGAATGAGCTCCTCTTGTGTTTCATCATCAAGTTTACCTCTACCAGTCAACAGCAGAACAGTGAAAATTCTTAACATATCCATTACCTACGCAACACTTGTAGGCATACGCTATTAGTGTATATCTGATCTGTGTGTTGCCAATGTGCAGAGATGTAACCAATACTCTTCTTCCCCAGTATTTTTGCTAGTCGTCGTATTTTCTTAATCACATCCACAGTCAGGCCCTGTGCCGTACACTGCCCCCTGACACACCGGCTAGGTTTCTGTCATTCCCTAGCAGCCGCTTTCTGTCTATAGCTGCAACAAGAGCACCTTTAGACTTCAAACAGCGGCGTGGGGAGTACCCGCAAGTCCTTTCTCAGGACACACTTACTGCTTCCACTGACTACAGCTAGACAGAATATATTTTCTAAGGCTAACATCAGCCTCCTCTGTAATATTAAAACCTGGCATTTAAGCAAAAATATTATTACCCAAGCAAATTCAGCAAGTTTAAAGCCCATCAGCTAGATCCCAAAACACTGATGAGTTCAACACTATGGCAATTATATTTTAACCTTAATACCCTGTTTCTCTAGGTCAGCTTCAAGAAAAGAGTAAAGCATTCCTACAGAGATGTTGTAGTGCCTCTGTAACAATCCTTTTCACCAGAAGAATTAAATAAAATTCATTATGCAATATGTTGTGGTCAAATCTATTTTCCAGCAATCTCTGAAAGCCTTCCTTAGTGGAGCCATTCCTTTTGTCCTGCTAAAAACACTCACAAGCACTGAATTTCCCTAGTTCTGTTTCTCATGGCTATCCACTAAAACTCATGTTAATTGCATGTTAACCCCCACAGAGGAAGTTACTGTAACAGTTTATATACCTTTACAGTCTCAAACCAGCGGGGCTGCTTTACTTGATAATATATTACTGACTTGTACTCTGAGATGGCTTCGTCACCAGCACCAGGAAAAATAACGCTCTTGAAAACACAAACAAAAGAGAAAATGTTTATGTCTGTCTTTAACTCTACTTCTTTATTAAAAGAAAAAATAAATAAATCAGTGAAGTAGGTCAAAATAAGACAGAATGGCTCATGCCCAGAGCTCCTCATGAAATTAGTATCAAAGTGCATGCACTGATATGACAAGATGTATTTAGTTATGACAAAGGAGAAAGTTTTGTTGTAAATAAAAACAGGGGCTTAAGTTGACAAACAAAGATGCTGAAAAGGCTTAAAGAGATAAGTATCAAAATAAAAAAAAATCCAGACATTAAATATTTTAGTACCTCTAATCTTTTGCCATCTTCATCATAAACAGACACTGTAACTTCTACATTCTTTGCTGTTGTTTTACTGCCTTTGTCAAAATCTCCCTGAACCAACGTTACATAGATGTCATTACGAACATCACCTACAAGAAAAAGCAAAGCACAAGGTTCTTAGCAATTTTCACAGTGTACCTGCGGGTTTGTGAAACCAATGATACACAGAAACAATGACCAACACATTTTAGCAACAGCAGTCGTACATATGCTATATGCTGTAGCTTTTAAATGTTTTGCCACGTATCTTGAACATTCAAAACTAGTAGTACTGAAAACAGCTGCCTAGCTAAAATTATGCCAAGACTTCTAAAGTCTGAACTATTAACTCATAATGCAGCAAGCTGAATCAAAAAAGTCACACATCATTTCTGGACTGAAAGAATATCACATCATCATTAAGAGTATAAAAAAACATAGCATGAAAAACACCTCTGTTCTACTTTTTTATTTTATACGCAATTTCTTTCATTATTAATTTCAAAGGATGAGTTTCACCACAGTCATTCCTTTATCCCATACACGGATCTTTTGCAATTTAAAAATACTTAACAGCCCAGAGAGGTCTCTTTAACTTGTTACATCGGGAAGTGGTTTGATGTTTTTGCTGGCTTGGGGGGTTGAAGGGGAGGGCTTTATTTAGCTTTATGTCTTAAAATGCTTTTCAAATATATCCCAATTTAACTGAAATTTTAAAAACTAATTGGGGAAACAGGGGATTTCCAATAATTTCATGAAGCAGATGTTTTACGTGCCAACACAGGACTGTAACAAGCAGAGGCGCTGAGGCACTTAAACCACACGGGATATATATAGGAAAACATCTGACAAACGCACACTCAGCAACCACAGGGAGAGCCGGAACTGGGACAGGTTTTGAAAATATCTAATGGATACTCCAGAGCTCATCAAGCTGGAAAGGACAGTGTGGAGGTCTAGTCTGTTTCTTATAGCAGTTTTTTGAGAAGTACCATGGTTTGGGGCTTTTTTTGTCAACACCAGAATTGAACATCCATAGAATATATGTATTAAAAAAGCAATAAGGCTTTCTTGGAAATACATTATCCAAATTGAGTACAAACCCCAAAAGACTTGCACATCTCTAAACCAAGCCTGTTCCTCTGAAAAGATCTTTCTGCTTTCGATTCATCACAGAAGATATAGGTCATAGATATGCTCTTGCTAGGGAGATAATATGAAGCGTACACTTCATATACATTTTTCTTTACTGGAAAAAGAGGAAAATTTCCACTGTCACTGTGACACCATGTCTTGGGGGGGTCGGGGATGTAGTTTTATTTATTGATGCCACACATGGGAGGTATTAGCGAAGTATTTTATGTTTATTTTAAATTAGACAAAATCCTTTGACGATCCATTATTTCTGTTGTAAACCATACCTCAAATTCACCTCCCCTCCCCTCCGCAAAGCTTCCATACATAGAGATATTTAAAGAAGGCTAAAATGTAACAAAGCAGCATTAATGCATGCAATGACTTACCAGGCATAATAATCTCAGGAAACCCCATTTTCCGAGCCACGGCTGTTGACCTATCAACTAAGTGTGGAAACTCTTTCCTAATCTGATGAATATCTCCTGGAAGAAGTTTCAAAGTCACCCACAAACCTGTTGTGTAAAAACCACAATTATTAAACTGGTGGGATTTTTTTCCTAGTTACAAAAGAATTATTTTTACGCATTCTAAAATGTAAGAACATACATGAAGGTAACTGCTCTTCATTTACAAAAACTAAGGCTTTGGAAATTATTTTAAAACAATCAGAAAAACCCCACCACTTCAAGCAGAAGCATCAGTACAACACATGTATGCCTGATTATATCAGACCTCATGAAAAACTGTATAAAAGCTTCACCTGGAAGCTTACTGGCTGATAAAGAACCTGGGAAACTGGAAATCTGTGAAAAATAACTATTCAGGCCTTTGTATTGTGCACTTTGCACCAATACCATCTAGAAGGCCTCTTGCTAGGGAGGAGTTAGGCATATGTTTAACACCAGAGGCATGTAGCTTCCCTTACACAGGCTTACTAAAGCCAAAAATCTTATTCACAGCCTAAACATTTCAATACAACAGGTCTTCCTTCAGAAGAAAAACAGGTTAGCAAAAGCATACAACAGACAGGAAGAAAGAACTGCTCGGCTATCAGCTGGACCTACCGAAGTCTGGACTGTGGAAACGCAAGCAAGCCTACTGTGCCCTTGGCACGGAGCCAGAGCAACCCTAGAAGAATCCCTCCTGCTTGCAGAACCAGACTTCTCTTACCACTGAAGTCTTCCACAAAGGCTCTCGTGGAAATACAGTTATTAAGCCATTAGCAGAACTGCCACAAGCTTGTATCTATCCTTTGAACTCCCACAAGTTCCTTCTAATGAAACGTTTATCTTCCACGGGAAGAAAGAGAAGTGGCAACATGGATTTGAATGGAAGAACTTAAGTATTACAACCAACCAATATCAAGATGCCAACAAAGGCAGCACCAACAGCAGATACATACCCTGAATTGATTCATCACCACCACCCCCATATGTTGTTTCTGCTGCACTGAACACAAAGAAATCTACAGCATCAGCTTTACATAGTTGACATTTTTCTCTTCAGTAGCACAAGAAACCACTAAAATGCCTCTGCTTGCCAACTAACATCAGGCACACTTGTTACAGGAAAAAGAAAGATACCAAAGTGGGGGAAAAAAAACCAACAAAAACCAACAAAATAACCCAACCAAAGTAGTCCTACGCTTGGTAAAGTGAGTGGCAATCAAGTTTAAGCACAAAATAATTACAGCAGCAATCTGTAGAAGAAAATCCTAAAATTAAAATCTATGAAAAAGAAACCCAAAAATATTCATTTATAAAACAAATTGTGGGTTATCTTGTTACATACACAATTAACTATACATTCATTTTGTATGTATTCGGCAGCCAGTTTCTTTTTTATTAAAATCTCTTATAAAAGGCTATAAGCTGACTTGTTGCCAGAGATGGTTCTAACAGCTGCTATTTCATTAAGCAGTAACTGTACCTACACTGACTGGCTGAGCAACAACTCTTAATCCTTTTCTGTTTGTTTGGGGCCTTTCTTAGGGAAAGAATCTGAAATGAATCAAAGAAGCTGAAATGTTTCCTCCTTTCCGATACACGTTGGCCCCGGGGGGAAAGCAGATCTAAGTTCTCCTCTTTAGCTAATGGGTCATTTAAAAAAAAAGTTTTTATTTAGATTTTTATTTGCTATCAATTAGTAAAAAACACACAAAAAAGTATGTAATATTCCTTGGCTCTACTGTTCAGATAGACACCCCTACACGTGATACAGATATCACCTACATGGTGTTTGGCGGAAACTCCGCACTGGCCTGCGTAAGACTCCCAAGAAAATATTGAAGCCAGTACCACAACAACTGAGCCATCACACAATTCGCTTTTTAACTGGCTGACGTATTGTGATCACATTGTGTTTTATACAAACACAAACCAAAGAAACCCAAACAAACAAACAAAAAAAACCCCAACCACCCAGACTTCAGGAGGTAACTCAGTCTGACATCAGCAGCATACACTGAACGATGAGCAGTGCCACAAGCAGCCCGTAGGACAAGGTGCCAGCGGCGCTGCCTTGCTGGGGCCTCGCTCTCACCACCTCCGAGCTCAGGCGGGCACAGTGCTGGTGGGCGCAACGCCCTGGTCTTCTGGAGATGGAACCAAATGCTGCGAGTGCAGCTGCAAAGCAGGAAAATAAGGCAAAGGAAGGGAAGGAAGAGAATATCCCTTTCTTCAACTTTAGGAGGCCAAAGTCCACAGCTCAAGGGCACAAGAGCTGGATCCCTGAGTCATTTCCCATACAGAAATATAAAGATGTCCAAGTGATGGACAATGCAGGGAAAGGACAGACAACCCGTAGAGTTAACGTGGGGCAGGGGGGGAAGGTGCGGGGCACAGCGGGGTAGCAGAATGAGCCCTGCAGGGTGGGGAAGAAGGGAAACCAACAGTGCAAACACGTTTTCTGTTATCAAACGGCAGCGAACAAATGAAGGTAATGTTATGCACCCTTGAATCTAAAATTAAAGTCATCACGTGTTGCAAATCAAGCAATAAGCAGTTTTAGGTACACCGGTGTATATAAAGAACAGTACGTACCCTGACCCTTGTGGTTAACTTCTTTAGCAGCAATCACTTTGTTTATAACAGTCTGAAGGAAATCATTCTCCCCTGCCACCCTGGGTGAAAAACGGGATGATATGTTCAGCTGCTTGTGTCGAATGGCGTCATCCAACGCTAGCCTGGAGGATGCACATGACGACCAACACCAGGAAACAAAGGGTCACAGAAAACCAGAAGTCACAGTAACAAGGGAACACAAAAGATCATATCATAGTTGTGACAAAGAGTATTTATTAGTCAACGCAAGACAAAGGACAGAAAAGGTAACAAGAAAGACAGAGGAAGATCATTAATCAGAAGAATGCTGATCTACCAGAGAGAAGTACAGCACACCTGCATTGTTACTTCTCCTTTCAGGGACATGCATGCACAGGCCCCAGGACCGCTCTGTGAGGATAGGAAGGATGGGATGTCTCCCTCTGAGAATCCCGTTAAGCAGTGAAAACCTATACAGGCAGTCTTCTCTTTAATATATATAGCAGACTGGCCCTGCAACACCTCCGGGGTCACTTCTGTCATTCTATAGGTTAAGCAGCAGTGCATACCGTCCAAAGGAAAAGCTACCATAAATCTCACAGAAATGGCATAGGAGAAGAACAGCAGATAATCCAAACGTTCTGTTAAACTTGATGAATAAATGAAAAGATGGAAACTATAAATAAACAGCAGCATTAAGTGTCATTTAAGTAATCTTGCCAAGGGCTTTCGACAACCATTGTGTTGGTGGCTATTGAATGAATACAAACAAACAAAGATATGAAAACAGAATTGCATGTGGTACAACAGAAGTGAAGCATGGAATGAGAAGACGACTGTGGCTCATATATACAGCCTAAGTCTATGCTGGAAACAATGACACCAGTATTCATTGCATGTTTTCACATTATTCATATTCTTTTGAATATACTCTTTCAGAAGAATGTTTTAATTTAGTACGGGGTGGGGGTGGGGGGGAAACACATCGTACATCTTTTCAAAAAGCTAGTTTAGATATATAGAAAAAAAAAATCAGTGTTAATGGAGCAGAAAACTAGATGTTCCGTTAGCATTCACTTTGATATACAAAGATTCATTTTCATTGCATACTTCCACACTCACTAAAAAATAAGCTTGCTATTGTTTACCACACAATAAACATATTGTGAACGCACTCTTCCCTAAAAACCCGTTTTCCTTGAAAAATGGAACTGTACTTCTGGTTTTTACCTTAACACCCTCTACACCACTCCAGTGACACCGCTGCACACAAACAAAACAATTACAGACCTGAGGCATATACCTGCTTGGCTCCTATAGCACCTAGAATTTGCAATCCTCTCAACAACCCTACATCTTCAACCACAAGGGCTTCCTGAATTAAGCTTATTTTACAAAATAAAGTTAACTTGAGATATCTGAACATCTATTAGTATATTAATCAAGGAATTTAGCTAACATAACTTTGCTTTGCCTTTTCGAGCAGACAGCAGTCTAACATTTCACACAATGGAAGAACTAAGCATTCATATATTATGCACATTCATTTGACTTATCCCCACTACATTTCCCTATTTCACGGAATAATAAAAAAAACAAAATAAAAAAAATTATGAACTATGGATGGAACAGAGTATTTGCTACACATTCTCTTTTGTTAATAACATTTTACTTCTAAAAGGTTTTTTTCCTACACTTTCTATATATTCACAAAAATTCAGACTATTAAACCCATATTCCTCAATATGATTTTGTGGCTGGAAGTCAAAACTGATCTTTGATGTTATGTTAAATTCATACATGTCCCTACTTTAAAAGGGCAACAAATCTGTATTTGCTATTAGCTATTATTTTAATTTCATTATTCAATAAAATAATAATAATAATAATGCTGTTTGCTATTATCATAAAATAGTGTCTGTCAAACTCCATGGCAGCAACCTTAGAGTCACTGTGGAAGGGTTTGCATTTTTAGATGACTACTAGAAGCAAGACCAGATCCGCACAGCAAACCGATCTCCTTGATTCTGTGAACCAACTACAACAGGTGTGTGAGCAGACACATCCCCTCCCTTACCAGCCAACCAAACTCCCCAAGGTTTCTGCTATATGTCTTGCATGATAATGTTGAATACTAAGGAGATATTGCAGGAGGTATATCAAGCCATCCTTCAAATTCTCAACTTTTGTTTTTATTCCAATTAATGTGGCCCCTACTATGAAATTATATCTGCTACCAAGGAAAAGATAAATGTTATTGTTGCCTAATTTCACAGAAGTCCCCTTCAGTGGATTTTGGTAATGCTGCTGGTCTTTGTCAACCTCAGGCAGAGCTAAGCCAGTAATGTACTTATTCTAAGCATTTCACCGCTTACACATTTTCACCCTGACATCTTCAAAAAAAAAAAAAAAAACAACAAAAAAACCCCACAAGACTGCAAAACTGGGAATGCATGCTTTAAACTCAAGATTTAACAAGCAGAAAAATTTCTGGGGCTACCACTATTATAACTAATGGGAAAGTATCAAGAAGCAATATTAGTAAGTACAACTTAAAATAAAAAATAAATAATGAAATAAATTAATTTCAGAATATCTACTTCTTCCAATCTAAAGTTTTAAATGTTGCTTGGTGTTCTTTTTAAATGAAAGTTAAAATCTTAATTCTTTTACTTCTGCTTATACTTTAAACTATTCCCTACTTACGGTTGAAATGGTATGAAGTGCTGTTTGTCCTCATCGTCAACTTTTCCATTAATTATGTCAGTAACATCCATTACTGAAAACAAAAACAAAGTGTACTGAATTAAGTGATCAACATGGGAAGACGGCTGCTGAGGGAGTACCCTAGGGGATTGGAAGCAATGGTGACTCAGAAGAGGGATGGAGTTATCAACTGCATAATTTCAGAATTTTCCTATAAAATAATACCATGTTGCAAATAACCTTTGGCATCTCTAGCTAACACAAGTCCTGGAAGATACAGTAAATTCTAAAATTCAGCAATCAGTCTGATTAAATTTAGAACAATTTTGAGTTTATACAATCCCACAGGAGTTTCACACATCCAAGCTTCTGCACAAGAATATAATGTGATATAGGCAGATATGGCACACAGACTTACCTGCCACTCCAAAAGGTCGCCGCAGCCCAGAAGTTAGTTTTCTCGTGTTGTTGTCCCTCAGCTCCATTCTGCCCACTCGCACAATCTGACAGACAAAACTGATCTTCTCCCTTTTCAGGTCTTTGCTTCCCAGGTCCTAGAAATAAAAATTTCTTCAGATTACTTTATAATAATTGAATTTCAAGTCCCATTTTAGTAGGCAGAAGGCTTGCTGCTCAAAATTTGCCTTTGCCACGTTAGTGTCTAGCACCGGGGCAAACTGTTCTCTGAGAAAGGGAGTTTTTGTAACAGTACTTAAGCATCTTGACTTCTGTGTAAATTAATTGCTTAGGCGGCAAAATCATTTCTAGGAAGTTAAAATTTCAAAGAGCAACTTTGATTTTAGCCAGGTGTCGAGAATACTCAGTAGTACTTATGAGAAATGTCTCATGTAAGCCTCCCCCAGGATCCCCACCCGCAGAGGTAACCCCACGCTGTTTACATACAGACCATTACACTCCTCAGTTATTCAGAAGCTACAAAACAAGTGCTTTAAAGTCTGCCAGCTGAACCGTGTGCACACTTACGGTGAATACTGCGCGAAGGTTATGCAACCTGTCTATGTCTTTAGGGAGTCCACAGCTTGACCACCGCACCAAGTAGTTTTCACTGAAAGAACAACATTTTGAAGACTTTCTGTTTAAATGGCTTCCTTTAACATAAGCAGACAAAATCAGCTTCAGAATTTACAGAAGACTATATTAAACCTGATCTACTTACCCTAAACAAATGAATATTTACTTAGTGGATAGCTGGCATTTATTTCCCTTTGGGTATATCATTTATAAAAAGAAAGCAACTCCTCAGCAACGAAGTGTAAGGATTTCTTTAAAGTGGCAGGGTATTTTAGAAATCAGTATCTCAGATTCGTGCTGCTAAGCAAGGGCACACAGCCTTGCAGGTGTGTTCACGTCTCGTGTAAGCTCGGCGCTGAGGGAAGCCATGGGCACAGCGCAACCCGGACACGTACCCAAGGGGAAGGGACTTGCCTGATGCTGTGCTGAACGTGACGATGAAGTGCTGCTGCACTGCTGCTTCCCAGGTGACCCTGTCCTGCACCTTTCACAGAAATTTGACTTTCATCCTGCAAAACTACCACACTACTATAACTGAACAAGCACAGATTAGGGAGTGCACTCAGGAGAGCACTTACCTGATAAATTTTGATTCCAGTGGATCATACAGAGACATCAGGACTTCAGCATCTTCTCCTATTTTACAGACTACATTTTTTAAATTTACAAATAAAGCAAATGAAGGAGTGGCAGCAAACTTGGCTTGTCTGTTGATATCTATATTCTGTTTCTGAGACTGTAATTCAAAACCAGAAGAAACTCAAGTTTAACTTAGCCTAGCAAACATCCAACTGCTACAAAACTTTCCTAAAACCTTTCAGTCTGAAGTTTTTTCATTGAATGTCTACTCCTGTGTTCTTTGTTTATATTAGGATTTGAAATAGACTGCATTTTCTGGATCTGTCTTGAAGTACCACATACAAGGATAAAGAAAACAAACAAACAAACAGGGGGGTGTCTTTACTCTGCTAATGAAAGCTGAACAAATAGAGGGAAAAAAACAAAGCCTCAAATATACCTGACAAAAAAAAAAGAAAAAAAAGGAAGTTGCTTTTTCTGATGTTTTTAGGACAGGTACAGAGTGCCAAGAAAGACAGGAAAGAAAACAGTGCCATTTCTACAGGTTACCCACCCCTTGGAATTTAGCTCCCACAAACTTCTCACACACTACTTTATCTAGGCAGAAGGGAGGAATGCACATCAGAAAAAAAAGGAAACTGGCTGAGGCAGGGACAAAGAAACAATTTTGAATGTAAAAATGCAATAGTTTCAAGCTCATTTAAACTGGTGTATTTTTACACCAACTTTGGCAAGGGCTGCAAGCATGTGCATGGCCCATTACAACTCAACAGGACGCAGTAACTCATTAAGTTGCACTAACGCACTCATGAGAGACTCCTCAGGAATACCATGCTCCACTAACTGCTGCTGACATGGGCAGGACTTCTTACAACATAAATGTTCTTCCTTTTAAAAATAATAATTTGAATTGCAAAGAAACTGACTATTCAAGTCTGAGAATGTCTTTAAATTTGCCCCTTCTATTTCAGCAAACAAATTTTCAGTATTGGCATGCAGAAATACAAACATAATTGAGGACATTCTACTTAATTCTCAAAAATTCTCTCATGACAACTTAACATACAAACCTGCTAGATAAGTGTCTCTGATATTAACCTACAAATGTAGCCAGCTTATTAATAAAGGTCCTAACCAGAAATTTTACTAAGCCCTTTAAATGATGAAAAAGACAATTAAGCAGCGTATAGACAAACAAGTCCTTACAAAATGTTTAAGTCTGATAATAACTCATAAACGTATCAAACACTTCATTACAATGCTAAAAATAACAGTGACCTAGTTAGTTTATAGTTTTATGTTTCGAAGGGAAATGCTACAGTGCATAGTATATCTTACTTTCTCCTCCTGTAGCCTCTCTTCAACTTGCTTGGAAGCTATTTCATGTGCTCTGAAAAGGCTAATCGTGCTGGTCTGCTCTGGGTCCAAAATATTGCCATCTTCATCTCTAACAACCAGATCTAAATCAAGAATTCTAAACAAACACACAAAATACGCTGTGAATTAACAGTGCTCAAATCAATGCTTAAAAAAACACCTGCCAAGTGTTCAACATCAACTTCATACACACCTGGCATATGGTAGAAAAAAAAAATTTGACACATCATACAACAATTTAACATGTCAACAACCCCGGAGATAACCATCGCTGGCTGGAAGTCACTTTTTCCCACAGCACAGGAAGAACCAATGTAAATGCAATAGCAGAACGGCTGGGGAAGTAATTTCTTAAACAACTAAATTTGCAAGAAACTTTTTGTCTCCTCCTCTGATTCACCTGACAGAATGAACAGCCAACCACACAGCCACAGCACACACGAGTTGGTCAGTTCATCGTCTCCCACTCAGCAGGCATATTCATGTTTTAGCAAAAACCTATGAGATACAAGAAGGCAGAAGTTGCTTCTCCTTGTTTAAAGCAGAAGCCAGATTTCTGTCAGCAGGGTGTTAACGTCCACCGTTACCTTCTGCAGCGAGGAAGGTTTATTATGCCATAATCAAATCCAGTCTTAAGACAGACCTTTCACATTTTTCCATGTTAGTACAGTGCTGGCAGCAGAACAAAGGATAAAAATAACCAGGTCTAGGTTGATCCACATTTGTCTACCTATCTTCCATAAGACCTCCTCACCTCTGTTCCAATTCACATGGTCCCCGTTTTCTTCTTCTAAATCTGTAGACACATCTCATGATGGAGCTGCTGTAACTTTGGTTTTGAAATATATTTGATCAATGAGCTTAAACCAAACTTGGAGTGTCTGATAAGCCACAGTGAGATTCGTGGTTTATCTGAGAGTAAGTCCCCTTTGGACAAAGGCCTCAATCACTTGGAAAGAAAATGGGATCTGTGGCAGATGAAGACATGTTTTGTGTACTTAGAGGATAACTCCTCATCCCTCTGTAACAAGAGGGAAGCCTGGAGTTGTTACACAAAGCCTTGGGCAGGGTCAATGCACAAACCCCTCCAATTAATTGCACTGCATTAATTCAAAGATGGATGATCATCACTCAAACAGGCTGCAGAGCGCAGGGAGCAGCTCATTAAGAAACACCTCCTAAGCTCAGCTCCGTCAGTGGACCCAGTCATCGCAAAACCCTGCTAAGCACCTCTGGAACACCAAACTCCCACATGAATTTTCTAGTGAGAAAAAGGTTTCATCATTGAAACCAAACAGAAAAGCAGCCAAAACTGTCTTGCTCCTCCCTACTACCATTCCTGGACGGCAGCCACAGCAGGAGATACACCCACTGACCGCCTGTATCGTAACTGTCAGTCTGCAATGGACAAAAGCGGAGTCCTTCCACAGGAGACAGCCGCCTGGACCAGAGGAAAAGGTATCCCAGAAATTCAGAGAAAGACTAATCACCCAGCCTACTACACATCAACAGGACAAGAATGGGTGCACAGACTGTCAAATAAATAGAAGCAAACACTCCTTTGATTTAATTTCTTTGTTTTATCCTTTACCTTGCAAATGATGCTTGGAACAAATTTGAGATTTTTTCTTAAGTGCCCCAGTTACAGATTTTTGCAACTGAACAAAAAATGTGTTTTCACAACAAAACTACCTGACCCAATTTCAAAAAATACATTAAAAATACAAATTCATAAGACCATTTTCACTTCCTCAGCTATTTTGACAACATGCAGTGAAACTGTTCTCTTTATTTATAGAAAAAAAAAATCTTATTTACAAATCAGTATTTCACAAAACAGGAGCAGTTACGATATGATTAGATCAGAAAACATTTATAAAACGAATAATGAATTCATTCTGTCTGGGTATTGAAATCATCATTCATGCTTATTTTAGACAAAACTGAATGTATGACTACATCAGAAACATATGGTATCTTTCAGTTGTGAGTTTTTACCCAGAAGTTCAAATTCACTTCCCTCCTGTACTCCACAGAGAATGTTCTGATCACTTAATTAGTCCATCAGAACATTATGAATATAAAGCACAGCACAAGATGTTCCATTGTATTTGAACACTGAGCATCTGGAGGTTATTCAGAGTAACTTTAACCAACTCCTTAGACAGATGGTAAAATACAGTAGCCAAACAAATAATATCAACAACATCTGGTTAATTGTCTATTGAGGTACAACAGTCCATATCTTGGATTATAAACGATAATTACTGACTGAATGCAGTGACTGATGATTTTTTATTATTTTTTTTTTAAATCACAGCTTTTGCTGGTAAAGTGCATGAACAAAAATACTGCAAATCTGGCAGTTCTTAAAGAATAAATACAAATAGCTGAAATTCAATGAGTTATTTACATCACAAGGCATTTAAAGACTGGTTGGCTGAAAACTTTTTCAGCCCCCAGGTGCACAGTACTACACCGCTGCCTCTCAGTATTCAAAACACTGCTTCAAATAATTTTCTGATTTAAGAATAAGATATGATTTCTCATTTTCAATCAAAATGGGAAGTCATAACTGTATAGACAACTTGTAACCTAAATCACGTATTTAAAAAAAAAAATTACCTTAAACACAGACCACTGTTTGGAGAGTTCATACATCTGAATTACTAACATATCTAATGTATGCAACCTATACTGCTGTCTTTTGAGGTGGGGGTAAGTAAATATTTCCTTCACAATTTCCATTCTCTTCTGTTAAGTAGATACTTTCTTTTATTAAATCTCTCTGTTAATCTTCTGGTACAAGCTGGATACTATATAAAGTAGAGGAACAATGAGCTAAACGATGTTTTGGAGCCAAATACTTCAACATCACATTACAGATAAGTGGCTCCAGGGCAAACGCAGCTGGTGGCGTTGAGAAGGCAAGAACTGTTTATGCTGGAAAAGCAAGTAGAGTTTAAATTGTATTTTGAATGGAGACAATACCTGCACTTTTCTATTGACCTTAAAAATTACAACTTCATACTAGTATCAAATTGATAATATCATGTGAGAGAGTTATCTATTTAATCCACTTTATATATTATAATTTGTACTACACTTTAAAGATGCTGTATCAACTTCATTCTTTATCTTGCTATAACAGGACTGTTAATATGCTACTATCACATCTCCATAAATACAGGAACTAAAGAATCCTGCAAGAAGTTGTTGACAGCTGCTGTGTATTATACAAGCTGATTTGGTTTTAAGCATAAACACTGGGAAAATATTGTTCACAAACCTGTTGCCATAATCAATTTTGGCAGTCACCTTCTTTTTCAGTTCTTTGAGCTCATCTTGGGGTAGGGTCCCAGACAGTATTTGAGATCTCCACTCAATAAGATCATATATCATGTGTCGTACACTGCGAAACATTTCTCTGTTATCTTGCTGTTTGGATGAAAATGACAGGTAGAAGTTAGTTTTGAAGTCTACTGAGCATCTTTTAAATAAAATGCAATTATAAAATACAAATTCAAAAAAGTAACTGTCTACAAACAACTCTAAATTAGGAGCCTAACTTTCTATGGCACAGAACACTGAAGACAGTCTTACAAATGTAAATGCCTGTGTTTATGTTACCTTAAAACCTGGATCATACTGTATTCAGAACAGGCATTCAAAGGAAAGAGATCCTTTGATGGGTTTACAGAGTAACTTTATTCAATGACCCTCTATACTGAGTAGAGCAGGACTAAAAATGGTGGATTTTAACACCAAGAGGCTCAAGCGCTGCAACACTCCATCTGCAACATATTACAGAATCCGCCCCCCCCCAGTTAAACCTTCAGAGTAACACTTTAAAATTCCTTAGAGTGCAAAGCCAAGCGCATCAGTGTCTTATGAGTCCACAGGTAACATCTGAAGGAAAGTGAACAAACAGAAAAGCACTAAACCTTATACGAAGTTAAATAGCTTAATTGTTTATAAAGGCTGGAACTATGGATATTAAACAGTGCCAGCAGCATACACAAACTTTCCTTGGCAACATTCAGCTAAGCTAGGAAACAGGAAGATGAAGTTCCAGGTTTTCAGTAGAAGAAACCTCATTTCCAGAGGGTTTTCTATATGCATGCCCATACACCCATGCATTCAGAGACAAAAGATCAAATCTTTAACCACAAAACAGAATCTGACATGTTGATTTAAACTGTGGACAGTGCATACAGACAACAATTTTAGCACAAACAATGCTATGCAAAACTGAAGCTGCAGAACAACGGCCTTTCTATTTTTATTGTGAAAGATAACGTCAAGACAAAGACAACACAGAGGCCCTGAATGCTTTGATGTTACCCAGAAGCAGTCTCTCCTACTGTCTTCATAACCCTTAAAATCTAAGCCATGAGTTTAATACACTCTTTAAAAGAATACATCTTTCTAAACACCCTACATCAATGAATTATTCAGGCTACATGTAGCTACCTTTCATGCAGACTACACCTAGGCCTTATTTGACTGAGAACAACCGGAATAATTAGATAATTAAAATAAAATTCTGCGCTATGTATAAAAGACAACAAAAAAACTGCAGAAGGTGCAGGAAAAGAATATAATGACTCAAAGACTCAGGGGGAAAAAGTATCTAACTGTGAAACTTAAAGACTTCAGTCTGTTCAGATTATCAAAAACTGACTTGATTATAGTGTGAAAACCTTCACAGAGAGAAAATACCCATTATTAAAAGCTTTTTAATGTAGCAGAGAAAGGCACAATAGGCACATGTAGCCGGAAGCGAAATACAGACAAATCCAAATGGGAAAGAGGTTCATGATTTTCGATGCTGCAGGCAATCAAACTGGTGAGATGAAGAATATGCCACATTCTCTGCTACCTGCAAATCAAAACTGAATACCTATTCAATATTCAAACACGAATTACAATCTGAATAAAGGCATAAATGTGGCCATTTAATGACTTCTGATATGCAAGATGTGAACAACATGGAAAACCTCTCTAGTCTGCAGACTGACCAGTTTGAAACTGGCTGCCTCCATTAAACCAAATTTCCCTTGAAAAGGCGATCCCAGTGCACCAACGCTCTTTTTGGCAGTGGACTACATAGAATTAATCTAACAAATATCCTTGAGATACAAAACAAGTTCATTAAGTAATCTACCTGCTCAAAGTAAAGCTGTAACAGGGACTGAAACATTTTCTGCTACCAACTAAGGCCACTACTGGCATCATCACACTTTGCCTGCTCTCGAATTCAAAGTTACTAGCAAAGCACTGCAGTATTCTTTAGCTGTTTGTATGTCTTTATGGAAGTAAATGCATGGCAAATGAGATGTTAAACATTAACTGTTTCATCAACTGATCCCCACACCAAAAGAATTCTATAACTTCCTAAAAATTACTGCTACAAAAGCACACACAAGTATTGGTAAGAAAACTTTTTAAAACGTCTCTCTGCTATTCTTCCCTTCTTATTTCATGTGCACCACAACCGAGTCTTGTGCGATTCTTCAAGTGGTATTTCTCTGACATTAAGAAATACCAGGTTTCATACTCAGGATAATCCCCCAAAAAAGACAGCAGGGTCAAAATGTATTCCTCACTGTCCTCAGCAGCACACAGCAGTGGAACCATGGGCAAAGCTGTTCTCAGTATCCTCAACAGATTCTGCTTCTCCTAGTTTGCTTCTGCCTGCCTATTTCCTTGCTCCTCAACACGTGACCTCTCTAGTATCACATCACATTAAAGCTCTCTCTTTAATATATAATCTGTTTCTCTTCATATATCCTTCACCTCATCTATTGCAACATTACATCACTTCCAGCATACTATATTTTTAATCTTTGTTTTCATGGGTGCAATTAAAACCATGTTACTCAACACAAACATCTTCAGAACCAGTTAGTATCTTCATTATGCAGCTTGTACTTTTGTGATAGAAGATTTCAAATATATTTATAAGAAGCAGAGAGTCTTCATTAAACCCTACTTACATTTATGTAAGATTTTCATGTTCCCCCCTTATCTTGTTACGGTGACCTTACACAACGAGAGCATAAAAAGTCTGAGCTAGGTGCCTTACGCCCTATGGCATGCTGTCGCTTTACATCTGACCTGCACATTTAAGTGTGAATTTGAACTCTACTTAGACTTTACTTATGAGCACTTTCATCTGTGTAGTTTCATGGCTACTGTATCTTTCTATTATCCCATCTGAGAGACTATAAATGCAAATGCTTATTACTATAAATTTCTAAGAATATATTCTTATGTGCTTGGAGCTTAAGCATATGAAAATAACCATGTATATAAAAGGTCAAGATAAATTGGGACCAGTCAACTTCAAGTGCAAGAATAATGAGAGGTAAAAGGCTTACACTGATGATTTTTTAAAAGTTTAAGTTTATGTCCACAAATTCGACATCAAATACGCAGTTTTTCCATAACATAGACCAAACAGCCTTAAGAACCGCCCTGAAAACCATTTTCTTCATTTAATTAATACAACTGTGTATTAGATTTTTCCAAATCTGTATACATCTTAAATACCCGATGTATTCTGTATAATAGCACCCCATGAAAAATGGGTCGTAATTGCTCAAGATTATTGCTAGATCAAGGTAACGCTAAAAAAACTGATTATGCACAAGAAATATACACTGAGAAAACACTCAAAAGAAACATTACTGAGATTTAGGCCTTAACATAGAAGATGCTAAACAGCTTTTCAGCACTAGAAGTAGCCTTTAAAAACAACAGCAGAAGTGGAATTTCATCAATAGTTCCTTTATACTTCTCACTGTACCTTTCACAGCAGCAATATTTTCATACTTTATACTATTGTAAATGTTTTCTGAAGTTGATACTTACAACATATAGCTGCCGCCATATTATGGACCATTCCCGCAGCGTTGTGGTAACCTCCTGAATCAAAGGGAGCTCGTTGGGTATAACTGTTTCATGTTGTCTTAAAAGGCAGAGAAAAAAAAATTAAAACCTTGAATTAAGCAGTCGTTTTGGGAAGGTTTGTAGAATCATTCCTAAGAACGAACTGCTCATTTCCAAAGACAGTTCAATAATGACAGGGTTTACAGTAACATCACTTACGATAAATTTATAAGTTAAAAAAGAATGTATTCTCAGGTACAGGAGAAGCAGTGTGCACCAGCAGAGGGTACTCAGGGTGGGCTGAGACTATACTACTGAACTCACACTCCCTCTTCCCCCCCTCCCCTTACTTCTATATTCAGAAGCTAAGGATATTGATACATGCCTCACCATACCATTTGTTATTGAGACACTGATTTTACAAGAGGCAACCAAGATGAAAGCCAGATATGCACAACCTGCAATGCCATGACACTAATGCATAATTGTTTTCCAAACTATTGGTCTTCCAAAGAAATATCAAGCATGCAAGTCATGAAATTTCTGTATGACTTGTTTTAAAATTACGTGTTGTGAAAGTAAGAAAAGGCTAGATCTTTTAATATTTCAGAAGCAGGGTACTTAAAGGCAGTTTTGTAATCAGCAAGAAAGATGACATTATGCAGCAATCTCATGATTAGTAGTTTTATCATTTACATATTTAACAGTGTATAAAAATAAATCAGGCACAAAGGAATAAAATATTATAATCCTGTTTCACTCCATTTCATACCTGGCTAATTATTTATTAACTTCACTCCACCTTTTTTCCCTGGGATTTGGTTGGGGTTTTTTCTTGTTTTTAAACTAAAATTTTGTATCAATATAAGAAACTTTTACATGCATGTCCAGCAAAGCTGATTTGATATATAAAGATCTGAACTTTAACAACTGTTAAATAACAAAACCCAGCCCAAACTATTTGGTGTCACACACATCAGGGAAGGGAGCAGGAGAATCACAAAATGAACAGTTCTACAAAACTTCTCCGTAAGGCAGAAATTGATGCCTGGATAATGGCTTTCAGTGAGAAGTCCAGTCTACGAGATTTACTGAAGAAGGAATTAAGAAATTACTTAAATTTCATCTGCATAAAAGAAAGGTATCTCATATCAAAGACCTCTTTTAATATATCAGGCAGAAAGCATAAGACTCCAGGGCTGGAAGGTAAAAGAAGTTGGGAAAACTGAAAAGAGAATTAAAGCAGGGGGCAAGGAGTAGAGGAAGTTAATCTAGGTAATTATTAGTCGAGAGAGTAATAAAAGTTACAGAACAAAAATGTTAAGTTATTAATTCTTCTGAAATATTTACACTAATACAAAGAAGGTTATGTTTTTGCTCATCTATATGACAGCGCAGCTAAGGACAGTAATAGCCAGAAGCACTGCTGATGTCAGTTGAACTTCAGGTGAGTTACCAATGTATTTTCAAAAATAAACACAAACATTCTGGTCATCAGCTCCTTAACTAACTGGAAACAAGTGTAAAGTTAGTTGATAATACACCAAAATTAGATCGGTACAAATAGGAAAATGAATTTTCATTATTTTCAAGTCAGAACTTACCCTTTGCCTTCAACTATTGCTTCCTTAAGATGTATATAGGAGGCAGGAAATATGCCCTTTGGGAGGGAAGGAGAGGAAAAAAAAGTTTTAAAAAAACAGTTGCATATAACATACTGTATCTATTATGTAAAAGTATGCCAAGACACATTGCCGGCTCTGCACAGCCATTCACATACTCTGAAGCACCAGAATAGCTATGCTAATGGTGTTTTGGATTTTTTTTAATGTACACTTAAATTTTGTATTGCATGTCCTTTCAAGAAGGTGTTGTAACCTTAGCAAATACAGAATCAGTGTTCTTAAACCTATCTTCACAATTTGAAGGGAACAGCAGAGACACCCTGTCACAAGTGACCCTGCAAAGGGGTGCTTCCTTCCCCAGTTCAAGGCACAGTTTGACGTGAATTCTTCAGGTCCCTGGATGATTATCTGCAAATGCCGATTAAGACAGATGTCCTTTTGAAAGTGTGAAAGACAGATGATTTTATGTAGATCTGCTCCTCTACTACATTTTGCCTGTAACCCAGCCCTGCTGCTTGCTTTACCTCACATCTAACCAAGCTTTCTCACCCTGCTAGAAGATGTTGCTTCTGTTCCCAAAGTTTTCTACACTGTTTCCAGTCGTCTTCTTATTCTTAAAATAAACCTGCATGAAAATGGGCAGTATACTGGGCTGCCTTGCTCTGAAATTAACAGGCACATGCACACACAGAACTCAGGCATCCTGCATTGCAACCCATAGTACACAAATTATCTATAACGTAGTGTCTTCTACAGCCAACCTACTGTAAAAGCCAAAAACCCCTTCAACAGGCAGTACTGCAAAAGACCAGTACTGTTTTTTTCTGAAAAAACATTCTAAATTAATCGAGAGTACAGAAATACAATAATATTTCCAAAATTGTGTAAGCTCATATTAAAAAATAATTCAAGTCAAGCTGAGACAGTAAGTTCTTCCACCTCACCCTCTGAGGTAGCAGTTCAGTTTTCTTATCATCTGGGAATGCAAAAAAAAAAAAGAAATTCTTAGAAAGCTACACAAACTGGGGGGTACAGGGTGGGGAGGTGTCTTTTTGTCCCAGTAAAGAAAAAAAATCACTACATTTAGTAGCAGACAAATGCAGCCACACATGGAATTAATTTAAGACAAAAAGAATGCGTAACTGCTTCTTAGACTGTACAAGGCACGCTCATGAAACACAGTTCATAAGAAATTTAGTGTATTTCCAAAAAAAGAAAATATCAAAATAGAATAGAAAAAACATAGAACAGACCAGGCTAGGAAATGTGTGGGATGAACCACACAACTCCACTCTGTACTTTTAGACATGCAGACGCAACTCAAAATGCACCTCTGTAAGCAAAACACTACATTTGAAGTGTTTTACTGTAAGTGAAAAAAGAAGCAAACCCAGAAGTCATTTAATTCTAGTTAATTACTACTATAAAGTAAAATGCTCAAAAAATAAAACACAACGTTACAACCAGTATTTGTGCTGTTTCCTTTCATTTTATTTCAGAAAGGCTGCTATAAACAGCAGCCCTTTATGCACACTGAAAGCCTAGCAGCTAGGCAAAATGACAGTGCACAAGATTACTTCCCCCCTCACAGAGAACAACTGAAAATCACAATGTAGATCTCTGTATCACTTCTGAAGATGCAATTGCATTTTATGAGTAATACGTTATTTAACAGACAGTGAAGCAAAGTCTCAGCCTCTAAAACACATCAACTAGAACATCAAGTTCTGAACCTTTTACTGAGGCAAAGGCTGTGGTACACCAGTTACTGCAGAAAACAAGCTGATGTGCACAAAGCCATCTATACTGACCATACATACAGGTATACCCTTAAATTGCAAAAAAAAAAAAAAAAGATATGCAACTCAGCTTTTAGGCCTTGCTAAGATAAGTTTCAGTTAACCTGAAGAATTCACATTTACCAGGGGCTGAGACTGCGCAGCAGCAGTTACCAGAGATCAGTGGACACATGGTGGATTGCTCCCATGCAGCACCGTCATACATGCCCGAGATCTCCGTTGTAACAACACACCCAATGCCATACTATATCTCTGTCCAAAAGAAAAATGAGCACTCTGCTCTGGCAACACTTACCTTCTTGGATTTTTTTCGTAGTGTATAACCCCTGTACCAACCTAAGGAAAAAGAGGAAAAAGCATTAAGTCGTCCATTAATGTCACCCACCAGCTCTTCCCTCTCAGCTCAACAGCACCTTAACAAGGTTTCTGATCATGTTTTGCCCCCGCCAACACGCACGCCTCACCTGAATTTAAATTCTTCACAGGATTAATATCCTGGCTAAAACTAGTCTTCTTGGAAGCTATAAAAGTCAGAGTGATGATAATCAAACTGATGGAGAAGTCTACATGACAGAGATGGCATTTTACATGATGTCTTTAATTGTCATTCATTTAATTTAACTACTAATGTACCAACATAAACAAAACCAACTTAAGAGCATTAACTTTACAAAAATGTACTATTTTGGTTTGATTTTAAAACCTAAGTAAGTTCCACAAACGCAAGTTTCCAAATGTAGATCAGTCATTTGCCATCTCAGCAGAAAACAAGAACACTTTGGGATTTATGACTCACACGTCAAAATAGAAAAGCAAGGAGCCCCACAGCCCTAATTCAGCACAAGGCAGCAAACACCCACCCCACAGCAGCCCCAGTGCCAGACGATTATTCAGCCTGTGCCGTGCTCCTAGGCAGGTGCCCCTGCCTGGAAAACTGTATAATTTATTGTGCCCCCAGTTTATGACACATCTGTAAGCAATCACCTTTACAGCTCTTAGTGTTTCTCCAGCCATCCTGCTTCAGTGTAACCGGATAAGCAAAGCAAAAACAAAACCCTACAAACTATAGTCGTTTTGCCTTATGGAAGATGCCGCGCAAGAGAAAGCAGATGAGATCTTCTGTACATACTGCCTGCATTTCAGTGCTAGCTTGCTTGTATGCTTGCACTGGGGCTATTTTGTATTTCAGTTTGTCTGTGCTACGGCTCACTTGCTCCTTCCTGCTCAGCGTGCCAGGGAGCAACCCTGGTGACCAGAGCTGCCCCTGCAGCTTTCGGAAGACAGTCTGGGTGCAATACCACCCTGCCAAGCCCTGAAAACCAGGGGGTTTACACAGCAAAGCATCCCTCTCCAGAGATCAGTGTCAGTGAGGATAGGAGTATCAGAAAGCGGGGGGTGGGGGGGGGGGTGGGGGGGGGTGGGGCGGAACACCACACCCAAAAACCCCAAAATCTACGGTCCCACTCCTGATAACAGCTAGGGCAGGAAGAAAGTTCACAGATGACAACACATGACAATAAATTCATCATCTACACTCTGGGACTAAAAATATAAATTAAAGTCTCAAGCACACAGGATTTTTCTATCTGCTCTTGAGTAGTAAAAGGTAAAATGATTCATCATCTTCATATTGCATCAGAAGCCGATCCTCTGTGATCACCTGGGGATAGTTAGTACTATCCTCTTTAATCTGGTGTCTACGACCATCACAGTTCACTTCCCTACAGATGCTGCAGCGGCCTCAGGTCTGACATTTCCGTTGCTTTCAGAGGAATATCAACAAAAACTGTTGATGAAACACCCATGCACAGTGTCTAGCTCGGGTGCAAAGGCGGCAAAGCATTTCTGCTTGCACTTACTCCACTGGCTGAAATCTGTGCACAGACATGTACATATTCAAGTTCTAAATTCCTTCACTTCCATATGAATAAACCAACATATTGAAGTTCTGGAGTCTAAACTGATGAACACCACAACACTGATCAAATACACTGTACAAACTGAAGAACATACAGTCGTATTATCTCTGCCATTTACTTCTCCCATCCCATCTTCTGTGCTGGCTCCTCACCACTGAATCTCTGCTTTCTGAAGCTCTGCAACAAGCAGGAAGATCTTCAAGAGACAGCAGGTAAGAAAGGAGCCAAAGTCTGCCTAGGAGAACTGGTTGCACTCTTGCTCACTACAGAGGTCCTTAATGCAGCCAGGCAAGTCCAACCAGGCTCTTCACCAGCAGCCACCACCTAAATGAAGTTGTTGCTGGTTATTTAGCCCACGGGGAGCCCAATTTTCAAAGTGAGCTACCTCTCACTGATTGAACCGGAGGCGCTGAGTCTTGCCACGAACACACACGTATAAAGGCAACTTCATTGAAATACATGAAGTCATCTCTAACTAGCTAACCCAAACCATAAGGACTCTTCAGTTTCTTAGTTCCCCGTCTGCAAGATGAGGGCTGCTCTCCTCCACATACAGACAGGCACTGCAAAAAACCCAACGCCCTCACAAACATGAATTAAAGAAATTAAGGTCACAAAACTATGATTTTTCTTCAATGCACAAACAGTTTGTTGTCAGACACTGGCCAAGGGAAAAAACAATATAGCCGCTGCTTTAGGTGAGTGGTATTTAGTCCTCTGCACTAAAAAAAAGCAAGAGGTAGAGGGATCTATGAGCATGAGTGATTGTTAATGACATCCAGAAGGTATCCTGACACACCTAACCCACCTATGCTGTGGCCCTGCCTAATTGTAGTTCTTGATTTTGTAACCTCAGCAGTTTTGGAGATCATGGGGGGAAAGAAAAAAAAAAAAGAAAGGTCCAAAGCCTGAGGGCAGAGAATGCAACTACCTGATGCCAGACACTTCCCTGGAGCACACAGCACAGAGCTCCAGATCCTCCTCACTCTATTCATGGCCAATTTGGTTTCAGACAAAACGCCAGTGAAAGGAAACAGGCTGAAGCCGGAAATATTTTCCTAAAGTGGCCAGGGCTTTTAAGTGATTTATTGATGTGTTACAGGTTTCCAGCCTCACCCTTAACAATTATGGGATACAACGGTTGGAAATATGCATCCACATAAATGCCCAACTAAGAAAAGGGACCAATGAAATACTTGTGTCTCTATGAAAACTGCAAAAGATACTAAAAAATTTGCATTTGTTTGTCTTGAATGATGCATTATTTACTACACAGTTACCCAGATAAGGTATTTGTTGCATTTAATTAGAAAAAAAAAATCCTCAAAAATACCTGCAACCAACAAATAAATGTTCCCACAGCATCAAGAATAACTTATTCGAAAATAATTAATTGGGAACTCAAAATGCCTTCCCACAGCAGCACCGAAATTAACTGCTGTTCAAACACACAAGCCTGGTTTTGAGACTTATTTACTGTTATATTTAACAGCTATTCACCTTAATTAGCCACAGTTATTGATCGTATGTTCCGTTCGCCCATTCCACCAAACAACATAAAGAAACAGAGCTAAGACAATAAAAATCTGGAAAGTACTAATTTAAAACGTGGCAAATACTTGTTTTGGGGTATCTGCTATGAAGTGCATTCCTTCTCTCCTGCAAGATGAAAGATATTTATGAAGTCATATGGCTTTGCTGTCTGGCTTTTCCTGTAAAGGCTCACATTAAAAGGAGCGAGAGGAAGTTTCCTAAATGAAAATAAAATTGTCTGCAATTCTACCCAAAAGAAAAAAATTAATTTGACTTTCTACATCAATTACTCTAGAAAGTAGCTTCACTTTTGCTTTGGTACCTGGAAGAACAGAAACTTTAAGATTTAACAGTAAAATGCGCACATTCATTTCCAATCTCTTAACTCCTGTAAAAAATATAGGCTGTTTACAACAAGCCTGCAACTTTACAGGATCTGCATATTGCATTATTTGGACTAACTTTTTCCTGTGTTCCAGAGCGGGGGGGGGAAGAGTTTTCTGCAATGAAATTTTAAAAGACTATAATGTTTCAGTAATAAAAACAAATTCCAGAATAGGTTCTACATACAGGTAAAAAAAAAAATAATAATAATCTTTTAAACACGTAAGCAAAGTCCATCTTAGCAATGTATTCCAGTACATGATAACCTACAGACACCTGTCAGTCCTTAAAAAAGGTCTTCTAGACTACACATACGAGACCAAGCCACCCCAGCTTCTCAGCTTCTTTCATCTGCAGAGAGAAGAGTCTTTCAACTGAGCAAGGATTTGCCATAAGCTTTTCTAGACAAAGACGACTCAGGGGGTGGGGACAAACCAAAAATACCAACTACAATCTACCACTTCAAAGCCCACGGACATATATAAGTCTTTAAAAGTACCCCTCACTTTATAATTACTGCAGAAAATTATTGCAGAATAGTAACAATTCTGGAGTAGGAAGTCAAGAGCAGAATGCATAATACAGCAGATATCAATGGAAGACGACTACTTTTTTCCCTGCAATCTTAAATACAGGGAAAAGGGTAGACCTTTGAGAAGCAGAATCACAGATCCTTAGCAAAAAGGCATGACTGACTCTTCAAATGACTTTTCTGTCCCATTCTCCTATTATTAGGGGACTTTTCTTCAGACTGACCCATCCCACTGCAGCCTAACGCAACCCTGACATGGACAGGACCGATGGCAGGGAAGCCCCCAGATGTACACCTGGGTGTTTGTGCATACAGTACGAAACCTCCTGGGACACAGTCTACAGAAATTTTGCATAGAGGAACTTGGAGATCAAAAAGGTCAAATAATTACCTAATACTGGCAGCTCTGTGAACAAGAGAGAAGAATTATGGCATCTGACTTCCCATCACAGCAGGTACATAACGAGCAATCATTGCATAAAATGTTTGGAAGAACACTAACTTATTTGCATTTCTTTTAAAATGAACTCATCCCATGTGCTTGAGGCCTAACAAACATGCAAGTGTGAAGGTCTTTCTATTATTGAAGTCCAGGGGAAAAGTGCGTCGTTCCATCACCCCACTTAGTTGGCAGCAGTCATCATTCGATGTGGTTTCACATACCCTATTCAGGATTCAGTTTCTCCCACATGCATTAAATAGAAGTATTTTTATAAAAGTACAAAGCTGCACAATATTTAAACCATTCAATTTGCATTTAAAATGTTTGCATTATTAGATTTTTATTAAACCACATAATGTCAAATAACAGAAAGATTACTTTGGTTCAAGTCAAACTTAGCATTGCAGCAGCAAGCTGAACTCTAAGAAAATGCTAGCCTAGGAACAGAAAGAAAAATAATTTGCACAGTGATGAGTAGAGCTTGTTACTTTTGTTGAAACAGCATTATTTGTTTCAGTAAATATAACAATAAAAAAATCCTATTAAGTCAGTTTCTAAAACAAATTTATCACACAGATGTATCAAAAGATCAATGTCTAGAGGAACAAACAAATTAAATCAATATATTTAAGTAAATCACATTTTCCCAGGACAAAAAGTATTACAATATTTTAAACAAAGACAGTTTAGTTATATGTTACTTATACCTTTCCAAACGGCAGCATGCCATAAAATTTCAAGTCAAGGATGTAATAAAAGAGTTGTATTTTGCTTGGCTCAGTACTGGATTAAGCAAGACCCAAAAAGCATTATGACAGTTTTCACATTCTGCGGATTATCAAACGCAACATGCAAATTCCCTTTTACATGGATCAAGGAGGAAAGATTTTGGTACACATAATGTTTCTATACCTTCATATCAAAACAAGCAAAGCATCTCAAAAGCCTAAAAGCAGTCCACAGCACTGTAACACATGTACCCATATTATGGGAGAAATATAAATAATTTAGGACCCAGGTGACTTTCAAATTCAGATTAAACTTCTTTTAGCTGCAGGCTCTTTTGTATTACCCAAGAGTATCCAAAGAGCATCTATCATTTCTATAACGTAGGGTAATTGCTACAATAGTTCCATAAAAATAAAGCTGTGCAAAACATCCATCTTCCATAGAAAAGGAAATGGTTATTCACCGTTATCGACCACACGTGTCTTCATTCACACATAGCATTGGTTAATTCTGTGTTCATTAGAAATAAGGTGTTTGGTCCTTTGGCAAGAAAGTAAGTAATTAATCACCTGATAACACAAGAAGGTCACAAACAAAGAAGAAATGCAATTGCAAAACCAATGTTTTTAAATGTAACTTTTGCCAGCTTACCTTCATATGTTTCTAGTATGTGCACAGTGTCACCTATTTGTAAAGAAAGTTCATCTGGTCCCCTCGCATCATAGTTGTAGAGAGCTAGAGAAAGGAAACACTGCTATTAGCACACGCAAAACAACATAACTTCCAGGATTTTCGTTTCTCCACATAATTGGTTTTATTACTCACTTGCCGTTTTCAACCTTTTCGTAAAAAAAAATAAAATAATTGTAAAAATTTGGGCAAGTCCTTTAATCCATTAACATTCCCCTTGTAACAAATCTCAAAAAGCAACAAGTATACTTTCTGAACATAGTCCCTCACTCTGTTTATAATGCTTTCCTTCTTCATAACACCACATTCAAATAATCTTTTGTTGTATTTGCCTGTCTTCCAGCACTTTGTGTCAATTTTATGCAGTTCCGTAATGAACTGCACTGTCTGTTACTGTCAGCTCAACATACAGAAAGCCTACAAAGTGACTTCAGAAAACTCAAATTACCACCACTAATATTAAAGAATGATTTCTCGGTCACTTCATTAATTTACTGCAAACACACTATATTTAGAAACAACAGGATTTCAGAATTCCTGAGTGCCAGAGGTAATGGTATCAACCCACCTGTGTTCATGGGAAAGATTAGTCCTGTCCCCCATTCTATAGCATTATAGTCAAGTTATCATACTTTACTCATTAGCAAGCCCTGACAGCATCCACAGCCTGCACCACCACAACCTGAAAATTCACCAAATGTATTGGTTTTCACAAATATTTCTGAGTGGCTCACAAGCAGGGTGAGGAGTGACAATATAGTGAAAACCATTTCCCTTTCCAGTGCCGAATTCAGAAAAAGCCTGGAGTTCTACCATCCAGTATAAGTAGCAGGAGGCGCAACATAGAAGAGATCTGATGGACCCTTGCATCAGACACAGCTGGTGTCAATACTGGAGACCTAAAACAGGGAAGAAAGGATTCTGGACCAAGAGAAAATTCTCAGATTTGTTTAGATGCACCTAAATAGCAAACCTCACAGCTGTGTATATTCCAAAAGTGACTTCATTGTAGGTCATGAGTTCCAGCTCAACCCTTGAAGAGTCTGCTTGTCATTGTCCCCCAGACCAGTGGTCAGCTTCCACCCACATTCACCTTCCTTGAGGGAGCACTGAATGAACACCTTCAGCTGGCAATGAAGTCAACTGCAAAACAAAGAGTGCTGGAAGCAGCTCCTGCCTCATGGCCATGAATGCCCAGACTGCCCGTGCTCGGCCAGACTTCACTCCTGGCCAAGGAGTAACTTCGGAGAGAACAAAAATCTGTTTGCTTTGAAAAAAACAGTAGCCAGGTATATACTACCAGAGATAATTCAAATGGAAAAGATGTGTTACCCCACTCACTGATGAAGTTACATCATCACCAATAAATAGAAAACGGGGGGGGGGGGGGGGGGGGGGGGGGTTTGTTTTTTAAATGATTGGGTGACAAGAAAGCAGAACTTTTGAGAACTGCCATCTTCAGAAGACAAACTACAACCAAAACCAACCCAGTCATTTAAAGATCTCACTACCCTTCCCAAAAGGAAATCTGGAAGCTCTGAGCACTGAGATTAGCAATGTCCAGAAATTTATCTGACAAATAACACTGCAAACTATGTTTTGTTGGAAAAATACATTAATAAACTGAAAACCAAAAGTGTTACGACTCCTAAACTTCGTTTTTATATTTCATATGGAGCAAACTGTAAGAAACAAAATCTTCCAAGACGAAGTAGCATCCTCATGATCAAAGACAGTAACTCGAGTACTTCACAAGACTGACGTCAATGAACTATAGTCAAGGTGGACCCATAAAGGATTCTGCATCTGTAGTTACTCCCTCCAATGAGGTTACCAAGTTCAAAGGCATTTTATATACTATTCTTAACTAATGAAATGGCAAAAGTAGTCTTCCTCCTTCACCATGAGGAGCTAGGCTTCTCATCTTTATATTTTGAATACATAAAGGGCTGTGCTTCTTTGAGTATAGAATGCAGTGTCAAAGGATAGCTTTTTAAAAACATCAGAGACTCAACATTTCTTATTATTTGTCATAACTCTTCGGGGAGTGGAAGTATTTCTAGAATATGATTGTTACCTCAAAACTTTCTACCACCCCTCAGATATCCACTTGCTTTCTCTTCTATATTAGCTCCATGGCCAGGGCTGGTGTGCAGCACTGGTCACAAGCACTCCAGTGGGGACACTCTGAAGAGGAAGACCTGGGTAAGTTACAGGAAACCTTCACTGTTCAGACCAAAAGAGTTCACAGGACATTAACACCACATGCCACACTCATTACAGGTCACAAAGCACTTCCAAAAACCCTCAAACTGACCCAGCTAAAGGCCAAAAGCCACAGTTTAAAGGCAATGATACATCCGACCCAGAAAGCACCCTCACTTATCAACCCAGTTTTCTCCTGTTCCGGAGGAGTACTAAGCAGCAAGCTAGAGCCTGTATTACATACAAGATCAACAACATAAATTCCATTGATAAGAACTGGTAACTGGAGAAAAATACTTTCCTCAAATCTGATAATCTGTTTAGCCCCAAGTAGAGATGCTAGCAACACGTAAGTGGGCAAGTGAGGAGGTCTAATCCCACCACAAGGGCTGGGCACAGTGCCTGGCGCTGCCTCCAACCATGGTCATCACCTCATTTTCAACCCCCAGGACTTACTATTTATTCTCACCAGAATTCATCGAATTCCAGCTTACAACTCTAAGAACAACGAATACATGACGGGTTGCCTTGTTCCTTTTCTCTGTGCTACTCCTCTTGCTTGACAGACTACAGAAGTAAATAAATATATCTGAGTGCAAAAATGAAAAAAAATAAAGAAAAAGCAATTTGGAAGAGAAAACAGTATACAGTGTAAGATTATAAGCAGAGGAAAGGACATTTCAGAGTAAAAAGAATAAAGGTCAAGTGCATTGCAGAGACTAGTATCAACAGTATTTAAATTAAGGCTTTAGAAAGTAATATGGTTTTCTTGACATCAAAACAAGCCAAACTAGCTATTCCTGTTTTAATGTTTTTGTTAACTTTTTCATTATTAAAGAGATAAACCCTCCCTCCTTGGTATCTGGCACAGAATATTTTAAAACCATAATTGCTATTCTGCAGGAGAAGAGGGTTCTGTGAAAAACACGTTAACAAATATCAACATTTTAGACTGCTCTGAGCAGAGGGATGTTAACAATGGTGAATACATGGCATGCAGGACAGTCTGCTCGATAACACTCATTAGAAATGTTTTCAGTTCAGTTTTAGCACATACCAGGGAAGACAAAGTTACACAGTCAATACTAACTCCTCCAAACCTTGGGTGGCTGGAGTTCAACACCTAACTGCATCCTTCGGGTATTTACTTAGATCCCTTTGATGCTCACACCTGTCACTAGAGCCGAGAGGACCCGTATGTGCTCAACACATCTGAAAATGAATCCAACTGAAGTCTCCCAGCTTTGGGACCCAGATGAGCAATCTCACTGCCTCGTACCAGACATCCCAAGGAGGAAAAATTCACATTATGACAGATTAGAAACAGTCCTGTACTCAATTCACACTTCAGCTTAGCTTAGCGTTTCTCAAACATTTAAATGGAATAACACTAAGAATCAAAGGCAGCTATTAATAAAAGACATTAAAATTTACATCCAAGGGTGTTAACTGGTGTCTGTCATAACAAGGAGAGTCACACAACAGGAGCTTCACTCTAATGACCAATTCTTTCAACAGAAGACGACAAACAGCCATCAAGTGGTAATCACTGCCCACAACAGCTCCCACTGACATGAACTGAGTGAGGAGCAATGGCCATGGAGGGAAGACTTACCTTTAAAAATATACGTGTGTGAAAAATATATCTACAAAACAAAACAAACAAAAAGCCATTAAAAAGAAAAAAAGAGAAAGAGAAATCACGTTTTTGGCTTGCAGCAGCATTGACAGATCATGAAGCAAACAACCAAAATAACTATAAAGTGCATTCCACCTCTATGATTACAAAACAAGGCTCGAACTACACTGCATACTCCTGTGTAAGCTAGCAGGTAACTCCCTCTAAGGGTACTTTTTATGTAGAGTGACATCAAAAGATGTTATGACAGATAAAATGTTTGACTGGAGCAAACAAGGCTTTAATTAAAGGGAAAGACAAAATTTAGAGGAATAAAGCATGAAACGGGCATGCTTATATTTTGTCTGATCAACTGTATTCTGAGTCACCACTTTAAATATTTAAAAGCCTGAAGTAAAAAAAAAATAAAATATGAAGTTATAACTGAAGTAAGTTTTGCTTAATTTGGAAAATCCAGTTCTCAGTATGACAGATTCTCAGCTTGGAGACCTCTAAGCTGAACGAAGCATTAGGAATATTTACACTAGTTAATGTCAGGCCTCCCCATCATACTTGAACTGACAATCAAAGCTCACTGTTTTGGCAAAGAAGTTATGCAGCCCAGTAAGTTAGAAAAACCTTTGCTACAATGTACAAGCAGGATAAAAACCACAGTTCCTCAAGCATCAAAAGGTTTATGACTACGACCTAGCCAGTGCAAGTTAACCTCATGGTTAACACTAATACAGCATCCTGATGCTCTTCATCCATGCACAGATACCACTTTTTATCCTCTCTAATAAACTTCAACTGCAGAGGCACAGCTAAGCTTCTCTATTGCAACCAAATACTTTCATCCCTTATCATTTAGAAGTGCTATTTACAGCGCATTTTCTCCTTATGGGATACATCTGTGATAGAGGTAACTTAAGAGACCATGCAGAAGAGATACCAGTCACTGGAGCTTAGGAAAGATGCTGCTTTCGGAGCTGCAAACGTGCTGCCTTTTCACAGAAGGCATACAGGAGTGAGCTCAGGCTCCTGCAACCCACCGCTGCTTCCTTCAGCCTGCTCTACAACCTGCACTACAGAGGAACTACCAGGTTCCTCCAGGCCAGTATACAGCCGTCAGCTTTAAATGAGCAAGGAAGTCACCTGTAAAGGTGACCTCCTTCCAGAAGAGGACTGCCCTCCCTGCAGAAGACCCTTGAGAAGATAAAGGAGGCAGTTGCTCTCTGATGTCTCTGGCATGAGCTACATATCTCCCAGACACCTGCATCTGACATTTTCAACTTATAAGGTTAGCCTGCAGAGAAGAAGGACCACAACATTTCCTCAGAGTTGTGGACAAAGAAATAAAGAGCTTTATTTTCCAGTTCTAAGCATTGTTAACTATGGCTCATTTAATCTAGAGCTGTGGGGGACCATTACATTTGCAAAATCACACCTATAGACTATATTTCCTTGACAACCATGTTATCGGTACACTTGCAGCAGCTTCCAAACACACCATTTCAGGTGCAGTCTTTATATTTAACCTGCTTATAAAAACAGACATAAACCAAAACTCTTAATGACAGGGAAAGCCCCTAGTAATTTTAGGGGACTTGCTGCCGACGCATAGAGTAGTTGTGGCTCTTGAGATATGCACTGAACAAAACAAGCAGCATATGGATTCAGCACATCTGTTAGTTAGTCGAGGCAGAGTGAGCTGACATGAAGGCTAAAGAGCATCCAGCAAACATATCGGTGAACTCTGGGTTTCAGTCCTGAGACATAACAAGCAGAACGAGGATGGCAAGGGAAAACACAAAGAAAAACATCACAGTGACAAAAACACCCTGAAGCCACTTCTCAACCCCACGCCACAGGACAGAAGGTTTCAGCACCACCAAAGATACTTTTCCTCATCAGCTGTGCTTTCAGCAGAGTGACTCTCCGGGTAAAGGCACTCGGTGCTCCCTTCCTCCTCCCACTGCAACCACACAGCACATCTACGCAGAAGTACTGAAGTGCCAGAAGCAAAGGATTAGTGTGGGCATAGAGCAATTTTTTCAACTCTAAGAGCTGATAAAGGAAGGAAGAATGAATAGGACATTACAGTAATTGCACTAAAAAGCCATTTACTGTTAAAGAATACAAAACAAACACCTCTACTGAACTGCACTCATTAATCTGCATGCATTTGAAAAATGAGGAGTGCAACACTAGAATTAGAGAGGGGTGACAGACAGGGTGGGGAGGAGGAGGAAAAGGCAAACAAAGGTAACATCAGTATCTACTGAAAAAGCTTTTCTCTGACTGTATGAAAGCTGAGATATCTTAAGATACCACAAAAAATATTACAAGTAACATTCCATGGAATAACTTCACATGAAGGGCTGTATTAACTGTTCCACACTCCTAAAAGAAAGCAAACTACATTTAACACATTATCAGCTTTATTTCACACTGTCTTTTTTTAAAAAAAAAAAAACAACAATCATAATTGTGCTTTTTCCATAAAAGTAGACTGAAATCACAGGGGTGAAAGCAAAGTCTCCTGCAAATTCTCTAGTATTACAAATAAAAGAAACCTGAAGGATTTCCTCTTCTCTAAAACTAAAGTGGTTGTTGCTTTCAGTATTAGAGAGACTCCTTATTCCTCTGTTACTCACCCAGACAAGTTTCTAGTTTTTACAGCTGAGGCTAACGGAGAAGGAAGAAGAAAAAAGAAGCATGAGTCAGGAGTTGCACATAAGATTTGTTCGAGGATGATTTCATGTGTGTTAACTGACAGTAGGTCTTCCAGCCTTACTGAAGACACCTTGTGTTTTGTCATTCCTGGTCTCACCAAGCTTTGTTCACTAGTTCTTTCTCAATATTCTAGTTATTCTGTCATACAAACAATTTTCTAAAGAAACTCTTAAACTAGAACAGTTACTACCAAGCTAACGAAGAAGTGGTGGAACCAAGCTCGTGGTTCCTCCTCCCCAGTCACACACTAGATCTTACTGATTACATCCATGAATGAGACTTTTATCACAGGTATCACTCCAGCAGGACCAGACTAAAGCCAGTAAGGTTAAGTAGAGGGTAAAGACTTACTCTCATTTTCCCTTACAACAGGGAGACCATTCCTTCCTTCCATCTTCCACCTGAGCAGCAAATTCCCAAAACGCACCTTGGTTCATCTGAAACTGTATTTCCATGTGAACCCAGGAACACTCCTCCTCCTCCTCCATGAGCAACATCTGTTGAGGGCGAGTGAATCCTGAACCTGGACTCTGGCCTCTCAAACTGAAATCCCTGCAATGACAGCCTGCCCTCCTTCTTCCAAAATGAGGGCACAAAACACTCGAAAGGAAATCAGTAAACATACACAGGGATAAATTCTGCATTTAGAGAACCTAAGCACAGGTGCAGCATTGACTGCTGGCTGAGCACAGCTTAGAGAGTGAAGGACCACCCAAGCCTCTATAAACATAACTAGACATGTCAGGTTTTATAACAGATGGCAACACAGGGGAGCAATATGTTTTGCAACGCATCTGGTGTCTTACCACTACCCAACAAGAATTAATAAACTGAGGAAAAATCATAAATCCAGACCAATCCCCAAACTTCATTCACGTTGCCTTCCAGAAGTGTAACCACCCTGTTGCTGAATCCTGCAGGGAGAGCTCAAGTAGGACAGAACAACATGCACACTTGTCCTTTCTGCATTAATTAATGAATAAATAAATAAATGAAGAGTTCTGGACCTATCCAAGATTTTCAAGAACCAGTTTAAGGTTCTCGCTTTTCCTCCTCCCCTCTTTTAAGCCAAATACTTTATTTTTAGGGAGCTAATGAAGTAAGATGCCAATTCACTCTTTTACACAGCTATCTCCCTCCTTCTTGCTGCTTAATCTGTATTCAGAGTACTTCACCACTAAGTACTAAGGGTATTAAGCTGAAAGTAGTGTTAAAAAAAAAAAAAAGATATCATTATTGACTGTAACAGCATTAATAATGTGCCATAATGCATAGCTAACAAGAAGCACAATCAAGAACATTCAAATCGATTTTTAATATTAAAAAGTCCATTAACTGAAACACATTGCATGCTAAAAGTAATCACACCACCCCGGAGCTCTTAACACTGGCTTTTGTAGGAAAAGCAAGATGCTGAGTTAGACAAACAGAAAACATTATCCAGAGGCAGATGTCTTGGCATCTGTCTTCTGGTAATGCAGAATCACAAAGTGAGTGAGGTTTGATGTTCCCTTGAATTTCCTGCATTTCACTGGGGGACACTAAGAAGCGATAAGTCGGCTCTTGCTATGGTGGGCCTACAGGCAACACCCCCAAAGGCAGCAAAGACCACGCTGGAGCATGCACTATGCTTATCTGAAGAAAGGACTTCTGTGTTTTTAGTTAACTGACATTCAAAACAGCCTCTACCTGAAGTCTTCGCAAAATTTGCAAGACCTTCAATATTGCTATGCATAAAGTAAAGTACAGGATCTCCTGGGCAAAGAAGGAAGGAAGGGAAAAAAGAGTTAAACAGTGAAGTGGAAGAGGAACTAGTTCAGCTTGCGGTCAATGCTGGCAGAGTATTAAATGTGTACGAACTGGTCATGAGTCACCGTCAGGCTGTATTGTTAGACAGAGGTTCCCCAAGAGACAGTAAGGGACTGAAGCTGACAGCGCTGCAGCTCCACACCCGTTCCTGGCTCATGTGCCTCCAGCTGCACATCCCTGCCTCTTCCCTTGGACCAGCGCTGCCGCCCACCTCAGCCCTCAGCCAACAGTTGCAAGGAGTTCAGCTTGCTCAAAACCTCAGCGCTTTTCCTACAATTGCTCAGAGCTATTTACAGAGCTATCAGGGAAACCCAGGAATGGCAGAGCAGTGAAGGCAGCAGCACATGGCCAACACGGGAGGGCAACAGCATCAACTTCAACTACAGCCTTAGGAAAAGGTCCCAAACAGAGCAGTGCAATTCAAAACCACCCTGCCAAACACAGAAGCAGGTGCAGACATCCCCAAATGCAACAAGCTCAATCTTTAAACAAACCTATGAAAGGCACTATATTAATGCCACATGTACATTGCAGGGAAACACCCGAGTCCTTCCCAATACAGTGCTCCAGGCTAAACCAGCACAGATTATGGTCAAAGTGTGCACAGGCACCAATGCTCAATCACAAGTTGCCAATCTGGTGATCAAATAGGGCGTAGAGCTTCCCAAGGGGTTGGGAGCAGCACCTCTTACATAGGTTGAGCAGAAGACTGGGCATGGATGATGGACACAGCCAGTTCCTCAGGACCTTCATCCTTTACAGGATGAAGAGCACCTTTATCAATATACCTTTTTCAGCTTCCAGCTGCTGCTATGCAAAAGCCAGCAAGAGTGAAGCCCAGTTATACCTGCATGAGGATTTTAACAGAAACAATTCATACTGCACACAGATGCATCTGAAGATGCCTGACACATCAGTCACCTGCTTCTTCAAGCTTTTCCCTTGCCATTGCAGAAGGTCTCTATTGCACCAAACATAATTTTGCTAAGAGGGTGTCTTTTATGAAGCATTTCTATAGCAGTGAGCTTAATGTCACAGCTGTATTTTAATAGTCATTTCAATGACTATAAAAATCAAGTTCAACACAATAAAACTGCTATCACACTACTGCGGAAACAGCAAAAAAATGGCCCTTGCAAGACGCTATTCACTGCAATATAGAGCTGATAATGCAGAGCAAGAAGCCTAAAGCAAGGGGAACATGGGGTGATGGGAAGAAGTTTTCATTTCCTACTGTTCTTCCTCCTCAGCATTTCTACAAAGGAAAACAAAATCAAAACTCCTCCGTTGCTTTCTCAGGAAACCTTATGAAGGTTTGATTGAAGACAGAAAGAGTTTTAGGCTTTTTATATATCAACCCTTACTCAATTTATTTTTACTTGTCATCACCTTATTTGTGTCTCAGTCCTTCAAGCTGTCTCCAACAGCAAGAGCTACAGATTCAGACTCAAATAATCCCTGAGGAACTTGTTCTGCTTTCTTAGAAATAACAGTCAGAGAAAAGAATTACCTGTTAAGAGCCGCAGTTTGATCCACCAACACTTTCTCTTTTCCACAACAGCTAGGCTATTGCAGAAATTGGAAATATGTGATTTTTTTCCTGAAATTGTATCTTATACCAGAATTAATGGAAAGATGTAACCATGGAAGCAAGTCAAACAGCTCTGAATGCATGAAAAGATAAGAGCGGCATTTTGCAAAAACAGGGAAAAATTGTTTTCCTCCCAACCAGTAAGAAATCACATGCCTCGTGCTGCTTTCAGAAGAGCGACAGAGTTGGCTCAGCAGCTAGCCTTAACAAAGAGTCACTGTCTGCCTGGCTCCAGGCTGCAGAGAGCCAGTCTGTCATCAGCAGCCCCCTCCACTAGCAATGGGGTTTCCTTACAGCGCTGTCAGAGGGAGCTTGCATCCGCAGAAATTCCATGTTTCCCACCTAAGGGGAATCCTTTGAACCCGTACTAATTTTTATGTTCATTCTGAAAGAAATAAGGAGATGGAAATGCAACTGATGTGGTATTACTAGCCTTTAAAGACACAGCATCACATTTTACTCTCTCCGTAAATCAAACACATAAATTTCTGGGAAGTGGGGAAAACCAGAGCAGAGGAAAACCCAAAAGCTCTGCTTACAGATGTTGAATTCCACACCTTTTTGTGCAATAGGGACCTAAATTTATAGTCACCACACTTTATCACGAGTTAATTTGATCATTCTAAAGCCTTTTCTAGCCTAATTAATGTTGATCAAGCCCAATAATCTATTACAAAAAATGTGGGAAATTCCCAGATGAGGACCTTCTGCCAGTGGGTGTTGAGTCCTGTCCTACTGACCAATTTCATCCCCCATTGCTAGGGCACCCCTCAGCCAACTGAAATGCACCAAAAGTTACCGTTGTAAATCCCACTTACCCCCCCAACCCTCAAAGTCACCCTTGTTAATTCAGAATGGCTCAAGGCTGTAACACCTTACTTCCTAAGCATAACCACCTGAAGAGACTGAATTTTAAAAATGCCAATGGCAGTCATGCATATTGATGCTAGTAGGGTGTTTAAGGTGCCACTAACCCAGCAGTAACTTGCTAACCTGTTGTTATAAGAACAAAATATTTTAACGATTCTTTCTTTTTCTCAGCATCATTCCGACTATTCACTGACAAGAGGTGAAGCATTAACACACACAGAGCACATGTACGCTGGTAGCTGAGGCCAGAGCCAGCTCCTGGCTAGAGGAGCAGATCAACACTGTTTCTAGCACTACCCCATTGCAAAAAACGGCTTAAGGAGAACCATTGCCCTGAAATGATCTCCAAAGCAACACAGGAGATACTACATCTGCTCAAATGTTTGTATTTGGTGAGCTCCAAGTGGTAGCACAAGTTTGCAGTAAACTGGACAGCATATCTGTCCTCCACAAACTCTTTCACCTTAAAACATTTGTTTTCCCCACTGTAAAAATACTACATTAGTCTAATAACCAGTGGTTACTTCTCAACTGTTCAACATATTCACCAATTTCAGAACCTCCACCTCAAAACAAAACTATTAAAAAAAAAAACCCTAATGATAGCTAGCACATTGTACACTCAAGTCCCCATGTCCAGCGACGCAGCTAATGTTTAATACAGAAATCAACACTCATTTGCTCTGGTTAAGTTTGCTGAAGACACGTGGACCATTCTGCAGCAGGACTTGTGTCCACAGCCTGCATGCTGAGGACAGAGGAGTGTTGAAAGGGTGGGGAGGGGGGGTAGTATTTGTGCCATTTTCCCATAGGTATCTAACTTACTCCTCTCGATAAGGAGCCTTCAGCGTTCTGGAGAAAAACAGTTTAAACTTTAAAAATGCTTCTTGGTCCATTAGTGTCCCAAGAGCAAGACTGTGTTGCTGCATGCAAAGGTCACAACAGAAACGCCTGCGATATGGAGATGCATAAGAAGGGAAAAACAATGGTAGAGCCCAAGGCTTCACTAATGTTCACCAATACTTTACTTTTTACTCAATCACTTTTCAATGCCATCACTACACTACCCATCTTATCAACACTTGAGCTGGTATGCAATTATTCTATTTCCCCTCCACTAAACTATTTTTTGATTTTCACACTCCTTATATAAATGTAATGGAAGCATCACGGCACTATTACACAAACATAATACATGAACTCCTAATCTTATGATGTAAGAACAGCTTGCAGATCAGCACACTGCGTTATAAATGGTATTGTGCCTGGACTGTAAAAGCTTACAGTTAGTTATCCCAATATTTTAAATAATCAAGCCCAAAGAGTATTAAAACTTCTTGCAGTGTTCAGCCAGGAACACATTCACCTCTGTGCATTCCAACCACAGAAACCAGCAACTGTTGCATTAAGCCCAAACTGTACTTTCAGTATTTAAGGCACAAATCTGAACCAATTATATCACAGTTATCACAGTTCAGTAAATAAACAGAGGTCACTTTTGCAGCAAAAATTATTAATAAAATTTTGTTAATAAGTCATTTCAATAACACATTAAACTAGAAAAATCAAACACAAGCTGAACCCACACAAAACTTCTAAAAATTTAAACAGTACCATACCTGAGTAATCCTCTCAAGTCTTTATTCAAATGTGCTCATCTGGCTATATCCAGTTCACTGCTTTAGTTTTTAGGAATAAGAATCTCAACAAATCTCAAATAAGAATCAAAACAGATCTCAAAGGGAGCTGTTTTAGGCACTCCTTGAGGATTCAATTGCTTCTCAAAGATGGTGGGTTTTTTCCCAAATGAAATCTTGCTAATGGTACACTCTTCCCATCACGTGGGCAACGTACACCAACTAGCGACTCACTCCCCATCAATGCTGTAGGCACGATTACAAGGCAACACCGGTTTAACAAGGCTTTGTTATATTCATATTAAGACTTGCATGTGTGCTACCTGTACTGACATCCCAGTAGCATGACTCAGCAGGAGAGAGACCAGATGGGACTAAACAGAGTTCAAAGTCTAATTCCCATAATCAGCATTTCAGACACACACAGAGACCTTACAGCAGGCAATTCTGTATTAGCCAGCACTAAAAAAATTCCCTCATCCATCAGCACCTTATCAGTCCTACAGCTCTTTAGGACAGTAATGCTTAGCAGTAAAACAATCCCATCTAATGTAACTGCAGTTGTCCCCATTATCCAGATAAACTCTAATGTGCTTTTTTAATCCTTTTAGTTACAGTGAAACACTCAAGAACAAAACCAACAAATAAAAAAAGTGTAATATAATAATACCAAAAGAATATCTGGCTCTACATCAAAAAGTTTGGGGTTGCTTTTTTGTCCAGTTTGACTCACACACTATGGAAACTACTGTCCAAGAAATACCTCTGTGTCACAAAAATATTTGTTCTTATCTCCAGCCACTTCACACACTGTTCAGTAAGAAGAACTGTTCTCTCATCAGAAGAGCTCAATAATTGAGAACTCTGGGAAAAGGATCTTTATCCACTGCTTCAACCCCTTCCCAGTGCTTTGTCATATGTCACTAAATTAATTTTTAAAAGTAGTCGATACCAGCTGTTGTGTTTGTGAGCAAGTCCCAGTCTTACAGAAATTCTGAGTTGCTTTTCTGCATACTGTTGCCCATGACCTGGGAAGTCCATGAGAAAAAGGGTGTCTTCTTTATGCCCAACCATTAGTAAGAAGCATCAGAAAAGACACAAAACAATGGCAAAACAGACTTCATCAAGGTCATATGGAGGTGGAAAACAGATTGTCAACACCTATAGAGGCTTTGCTGACAAGCTGTTGAGGAAGGAAGCAGAGTTAGATACTGCCATACCAAAGACATACCTTCTACAGGGTAAGTCTGGTTTGAAATCGAAGCCCACATACCTCCAAAACTAAACTCAAAGAAACAAAAAGACACAGACCACCTTTAAAAAAAAAAAAAAACAAACCCAACCTTAGTAATACCACTATTTTACTGACATCACTTACCCTTTACATGGGAAACTTCAGAGATCAGTCCACAGAAGCAGGGAGGGTGGGGGTAAAAAAAATCCCACAACAATACAGCACAGAACAGAACAGCCCCAAATGAGAGGAAAAACAAAAATGTGTCATGTGTCTCAGGTCTACTCCACCTAAGATTCTTGGTCAAAGAAGCATCCAGAAGGCTATGAATTGACGGAGACACAACCAACACCTACTAGTCATAAGAAAAAATAACAGACAAGAGTCAGACAGCACAACAGCAGCAAGTGATGAGGGTCCATATCTACTGCACACGTCCTCTGCCAGTGAAATGATTCAGCCTCCAAGTACCACAAATGAGTTTACAGTTCTTTACTGGAGGAAGAAAGGACAGTAGTGGTCATATATTTTCCATTTGCCTCAGATATAGGTCTCCAAAGATAAACATTATTTCCCATCAATGTGAAGGGTGAAACAGGGGTAGCTAGGTGAGCAGGAAGGAAGGAATTCCAGCAGGGACAACAAGACAACAGGCGATGCCTGCAGAAAACTGGTGTGCATTTGTCTATAAGGGCAAAATATGAGAAAAAAAGAAAAAAGCTTAGAGACCATTAAAAATTAAGCAGCATATGACAGACTAAAAAACATGAAGGAAAATAACCAGGGAGCGAGAAAGCTTTCATGTGTAATTGTAGACAGTTTTGTACCATAATCACATTTTGCTCAAAAGATACAAAGCAATACACATTGCTATACATAGTACCCAAAGCCATCAGGCCATCCAGCAGCCAAGCCTAGAGGCCAGACACCAGGAAACATCACCGTTGCCTCGCATTAGACACAGCATACTATAGGCCTGAGCATAAGAATTATTTTCCATATATTTGAGCTATGAAAGAGCCACAGAATGTCTGATGGAAAACAGCAGAAATGTTAACATGCGACCCCAAAGCAGCAGAAAAAAACTAAAGAAACCAAGAGGCCAAGCTTTTCAAACCCAGGCTGTATGGCAAGGCAGAAGCAAGGATGGAGAGACTTAGTAAGTAAGTAAGGATGTAGTAAGACAGTCTCCATAGCAGTTAAGAAAGGAATAAATACAAGCTTGGTCACACCTGCAGCTGGTCCCTTTTTCAGATTCACTGACCAGCAGGAGATCTATGCAAGTCAAATGAGCTAATGAACACAACCTCTTTTAGTCTTTTCATTACTTAAAAAACAATAATAATTAAAGCAAAAACTCTACTTAGTGCCACCTTGACGTTTTTATTTATATGCTCATATTTTGGGAGAATAGCCTTATATTTAGTCGAGAGAAAGTTTAAAGGTTCCCACACACCCTTATCTTTAACTTTCCTGACCCAAGCGACATGCTTAACCATATCTCTATTTAGTCATTTAAATGGCAGGGCAACCCTCCTTTAGAGGACAGTATTTATAGGACATTCCAAGCCACTGCCTTGATAATCTGCAGCCACTTCAGGGTCATTTGTTCACTGAAGTCATACGCACAGCAGATATTTTGAAAGCAAGCGTCCTTTTACATTGTTCACCATCTGTGTCTCTTGACTCTTGGAAACTCAAATTATCATCAGCTGCTTCCATCTGGCTCACCGTTGAAAGATTTCCTGTTTCAGGGTCCACTACAGGAATATTTTTTACATTACCAGTTGCTTTCATTTCTCTTCATTTCTGATATGCAGCCTTTGCTGCAGATAATACTATACACACACTACGCTGAGGCAGAAACAACTCAATAAAAGAACTCAACTACATTCACTGAACCACTCCTTCCTGCCACCACTTTTTCCTGCAGACCAGCTGGCACAATTAGGAGGATGTTAAAGGCTGAAGCGTCAGCTGGGAGGCAGGCATGCCGCTGGAGACACACATAACAGCAGAGCTTTCCGTGATCCTGTATACCTGCTCCCTTCCAACGACTCCCTTTAGGGAGGGACCACAGGCCCCACCAGCTCCAGAGTTTGCCATCTTATTTCTTCTGGATTATTTTTTTTTATTTTTTTTTTATTATTATTCCATGTACAGGAATTAGGAAAGCCCTCCTCTACTAACACAGCACAGCTGAAGGTCCTTGAGCATTAGTTTGGGTACGGTCCAGCATCATCAACTCCTTGTTTGGCATTGGTTACCTCCTCCTGGGACCCACAGGCTACTCAGCTACATTCCCTAAACATATGTTATTTTATTACATTCAACTTCAGACTAAGTGATGTCAGTACTTCCGTGCTTTGTTCAGAGAAGGAGAAGGCAGGCAGACAAACACAAACACCTAAGGCATGACTTCCAAAAGGTATTTAGATGGTTGAAGAGGCTCTTGGGCACTTCATGGTTCATGCACTCTCACAAATCCCAAGTGCCCACCTGTGCTGTCAGATCTACGTTTTCAAAGCTGCTCAGAAGCTGTGCCTCCAGGAAGCTTTACCAGCAATCAGTGAAGATTCACTATGTCAAGCTGCAAGGTTCCTTAATGAGGAAGATCACTCTCCATGATGCCACCAACAATGCCCTCCAAACGCGGGACTCCTGTACCCCTGCACCTAGCTCAGCTTCGGAGCTGCTCGAGCAGGTTTTCAAGCTCAACATTGATTAACTTGTGCCATAGAAACATTAAAGTGACACAGCTGCTACAACAGCAGAGATGTACAGAACAGAGTGCCTTAAGAAACCAAGTGCCTACAAGAATATATACTGATTACGTACACTTTCACTTCCATTTGTGTTCATAAATTACACAGCAAATCCTGTATCACTTACTTGCTGGCATTTTCTCCCAGGTAACAGAAAGACATTTTGCTACTCCAACACCTTTTGGTAAAATCAACCACCACAAACCTCTAAAAACACGTTATAAAATGTTTTGAGTTAAAATAATATAAACAGCACTCTATATAAAGCAGCAGTGCTAATAAATATATTTTAAAAAAAATATCAAATTCAAGTATCATGGCCAATAGTTATTTCAGTTATTCATCCATCTGCTTGTTTTGTTACATATATGGATACATGATTACACATAATAGTTCTCAACGTAATTATTTCAGTTTAGTTACAAAGCTATAAGAAGCGGAAAAATATTTCCAGAGATATTTCACATTTTGCTGATGAAACTGAAATTTAGCAACTGCTGCTTCTTGTGTTACAAGTCTTCATATCAGAAAACAGATTTAATGCACAAATTACATAAACATGGGTAGATAAATACATAAATATTTTCACAACTAAAGCCTGAAAACGTAGATAAAGTTCCAGAATTACAAGAATTATCTCTTTTTGAACATTCTTTTGGTTTACATAGGGCAATTTTTTCAATTCTTCACCACTCACCCCCACCTCCCCCAAGCTAAAGGAAGAAAGTATTCCAATAACTCATTAAAGAGTTCATTAAAGCATTATTCAGAAAATTACTGTTGTCAGAATAGCCTTGAGACCTACCACAGGCCAGAAAACAGAATTAAAAATGCTTAAGTTTACCAAAAAGAAAAAAAAAAGCTACCTTGCCAGTGGTCCATCTCCCTGTCAAAGACAACCTATAAAGAGCAGCCTGTGTGTTTCACAGAGATGGTGATTAGCCACCACTGAATGTTCTGTGAAAGTTTCAGCCTTGCAGCAAGTAGGAGAGGTGAGGCAAGACTGACATCTTTAATAAAGCAAATACTTTAAAACTGGATTAGCACTAGTTCCTGATTTGAGCTTCAATTCATTAATATGAGTCAGCTTTCAGACATTTACCTAAAGTTGGACACATCTACAGGTATTTAACAAGATGTATTGGATTTCAGTCCTGAAGGACTACTAAAGGATTAGACAAAGAGTATCCTGCATGTGCTTTACAGCCAACAGTGGACAAACTCCAAAAACACAAATATTTCAAAGAAAAATTGTTGCAACACTGATGCCTGTAGTTGCAAGCTGACAGAAAGGCTTCCTGGAGATGTTGTTTTGACTTTAAGTCACATCCAGTTTACTTTCCCCTTCCCTGAAAGTTTTGCCTATGCAGAAAGGAAAATGCATTTATAATAGAAAGCTGTGCCAGTTATGGCAAACAGTTTAAAATTATCAGTGCACCTAAATCAGGCATTTATGGCAATGAGAGACAAAACCTATAAAACCCACCAAGGTACTACTTGAAATTCAGAAATAGTTTTCCCCCTGAATTAATACCAAACCAAAAAAATCTTAAGTTGGGACGTTGTCCTACTGTCAGTTCCATACTTGTATATTATGTAAAGCGTAAATCCTCATCTTGTGAAAATTCCTCCTCCCCTTTTATTTTCTAGGAACAAGACTGTTAATTAACTAGCAATTGAAAAAAATGTCTAAACTGACAGGGAACTTACTCTGCAGGGTTAAATAAGTGTTCTATATTACACCCATAGGTAGCCAACTGCCTATGGCGAGTCAGTATGTGCCCTATAAGAAAACAAACAACAAAAAAAAATCTTAAAAAAAAGTATTTTTGGTAAATCCCTATAGGAATCATTTCTCAGACCAATCATGGTTTATAATGTTGTCACTGACCTGGATGAAAACAAACAGGAGTGCCAGCTTATTTCCACCTCCCTGCTATCTTTATCCCTCTCCAATCTGTTGCTGGCAAGAAGTGGTTATTGACAAAGAGCAACAGTGGCTGCTGAGTAAACTGACTGTAATCAAGCACATGCCTACAGTCAAATTAAAGTCACTCAGGAAGAAGTAAGCTTCAGCTGCCAGTCCCTTACCTCTGCTTTATGTAACACCAGGGACAAGGAAGCACAGAATGCATCCCCTCAGCAAGCAGGGAATTAAAAGGTATTGTAAAGTATCACAAAATAAAACTCCAATCTGAGTGTACAATAAGGTATTCTGTCCCTAGAAGACTGAATCTGCATATGCTTTCTCAAAATGGTAATGCACTGATTAATACATCAGCAGATATCGCATGGGTGTTCGTAGTCCATCGATTTGGGATGTGTCAGAGCACAGTCCTGCCAACAGTAACAGCCCAAAAGTAACTGTCCTGGCAGAGAGCTCCAAACCTGACTCACAACATAGCATCACTAAAATTACTAAGATGCGCTCCTAAGACACATCGCTAAATTGCACCTTTTTCCATTTCCTAAAAACATTTTCTTCCCTACTTTAAGGCACGAATATGCAAGCACAAGATCACCAGCTCTCTTAGTAAACAAGTCTCCACATGCCACCACCACTCACCACAGCTGTGGACTGTAAATCCAGAATTCCACAAAAGCCTTAAATCTGTCCCAAACCACCACAGTCCTTCCTTAAGCAGCAGAAGGAAAGCAGCAGTGCTTGGCCATAGGAGTTCCCATGCTTCCAACAGCACTGCTTTCATCCCCCTGTTCACAGAGCTTTGTATCCTTTGTATCACCACTTAGTCCACCAACTCGTTACAACCCTCCCCTAGTAATATTTTTTTTTTCCTGCATACCTGGTTTGAAGATACTTCTATATACACCTTCCAAAAAGCTATCCCAATCTCAGAAAGGCACTAAAATACCCTAAGCTTGAAGTGTGTCCAAAGTCCACCGGGTTTCAAAGCATCTAAAATCAGGCTAGTTATAATTTGCCCTGTCATGACATGCAACAAAAACTCACCAGTAACACACAAAAATACAGGACTCCCAACTGGTGTGGCCCAGAGTAAAAACTGGGTTTGTGGGTTGGGTATTTTGTTTGCTTGTTGTTTTGTTAAATTAATGCACAAGTAAATACACACCTTCCACAGCATGGAGTATGTCCGAGCAGCTTGCGTGGTACTGACTAAAGACTGTGAAACACAGATTCCATCTCAAGTACTTGCAGCACCATCTACTTAGGAGAAAGCTTGAGCACACCTAGATATACCAATTGTACATATACAGTCATAGAAGTACAGACTATTTTTAAAATGCTAGTGTCCTCAACACTGATGTTATCTTTGACCTAAAACATGTCACTAGGAAGCACCTACCCAGGCATCGCATGCTGTCTTGGAGTAGTAACACTCCATGCAGCTCCCCGTAAAGATGTCCAGCCCTTTCTTCATCAAGGCTTTGAATTTATGAAGCTGTCCAAAGCCAGGAGCACCTTGCCTGCAAGGTAGAGCCCACACCAGCTTACTTATTACACTAAGGGCACGACTGTTTTCCAGTAACTCATTAGGAGTAGCAGAGAAAAGTAGAGTCAGCATCCAGAAAATTAACAGGATTTCACAGACGGCATAAGCCCTGTAGCTAGGAAGTTCTCCTCCTACATGGGACCGTGTGCAGACACATGTGGCATTATTATTCTGTTTCACTGTTTATTTTTAAAAAATAATTAAACTATCACAGTAGTGGTCTCATTACTCCATATCTGCACATACTTTTGAACACAAAGGAATGTTTAAAACGGTATTTGTAGTAACCATAGTAGCATCAGTTCTACCTCTTAGTGCAGTTTTAAGCCCAATGGAAAGGGTCAAATAATAGTAGAAGTCAAGATGATCTGGAAGCTACAAGAGCCACTTTGTGCTATCTCAGAAGCACTATTCAGGCTCACAGACTTCATAAAGCATGTTGCTACATCTCCTCTCCACTGGCATAAGGAAGAACACCAAAATTACAATTCTCACATCACACTAAAAACAAGAAACATGAGAGTGAGCAGCCACTTGCAACACCATGGGTACGCAGCAGACATAAGCAGCTTCTGGGGTTTGCTGAAAGCCTCTGATGACCCAAATGAGGAAGCCATACACCCATATGGCCATCTCAACATGACCACATGCCTCCCCAACAGCTTGGGGCAAGAGATGAAATACAGAGCTAGGTGCTGAGAGGAAGGAGAAAGATACACAGCATCAGGAGTGGAGAAAAGCTACTTCAATTAAGCTGATCATTTTACTGTTTCAGATGGTTCCCCGTACATTAATCTAATAACTGTATTATCCCATTATATCCACACCCATTCTTCATCCAACCTCCCCGCACGCCAAGCCCTGAATTCTCTCAGGAAGCGGAGCTGAGTCACACTCCCAACTGCCTGCTGAGATAATGCCTAGGCACTATGCAGCAGCCCTCCTCATTTTAAGGCAGTGAGTTTAGTTTACATGAATGCTGGACATCCAGCACCATCTGCAAACCCGGTGGGTTTTGCAAAGTGGAGATGGCTGAGCAGGAGAAGTGTTTCTTAACACATCTGTATCTCTACCACACTTTCAGTATAGGTATGTTGCAATAACTTAGTCCAACTGCATCACGGCCAGCAAATCTTTGGGACTTGAGACATTAAAGCTTAGCTGTGCAAAGGAACATACTAGTCAAGAGGAAGAAAACCAGTGTATATATATGGATTACATATGCACACGCATGTGTTGTATATACACGCATGTGTATACATACACACATTTCTTGAGCTCCCACTACAGTGACATAAATAACACAACCCAACCCATAGCAATAGATACCTTCCTGTTATTTTTGCTTTAGTGAAACTTACAAACCAAGTATATTACATGTATGTTTCACCAAAATAGCAGTACAACAATTCTATTTGGGAGCAGGCAGATGTTTCTGTTTCACTGTCAGACAATACTGATCCAATGACAGTCTCCAGGACTGGTCATGACAAATAGTTAGGAAGAAAACTATTCCTATGTTAGCATGCTCAGATTAACAGGGCCTTCTCCATTTTTGTTTGGAACTGTGTAACTGCTGCATCAATTCTCCACAACCTGAAAGTTTCACAAGCGGTAAAAAATAAAACATCATTAGACTCACAGTGTACAGAAGCGCCTTTTTTAACAACACAAAGATGCATAAAACACATGTAACCAAACTGAATATTCATATTCACCTTCCTCAGGACACCAAAAAGTAGCTATCCTTCCCAAAACGGCGTCTAACAGTGTAGCAGGGGCCAGCAAACTGCAATGTTCAATTAGCTCTAAATCAGATTTTATCTCCTTGCACCATTATGCCTACTTTCAACTCTCACACACCTGCAGTTCAGCAGAGAAATACCCTAATTTTGTTGAGGATCTTCCCTCTCAGCCAACTTGCAGGAAAAAGAAAATAAACTATTGTAGAAAAACAAACTTATTACAAAACCATAACAAACCTCGAGAGCTGTGGACACAAACAAAAAGTATCAATTCACCACCAGTTGAGCACATAATATTGTGCTTTTTTGAAACAATGAAACCAGTTTTGTTTTTTAATTACATTTAAGTCACATTTTTTTACTACACAGACAATTTCCCACACTGGACACCCAAACATACTTCAAGTATATTTGGATAATGCTCAGTTTGTTCCAGGTGTCTTATTCTCTCACCCTTTCAAAATCACTCTCAAGACATCGATTCCTGGAAAGCTGGGTCCAGGCAACCGCTTTTGCCACAGCAGCAGATGAAAGCTCCTGCAAAAGAGGAACTTGCTTTCGAGTGTCACTGGTTTGTAACACTAGCGCACACTATGTGACAATGTAGCCATTCCAGTCTTTCGGAAACACCTTACCTACCTCACACAACAAAAAAAGAAGAAGAAAAACCAACACAAAAAGAAAAAAAAAAAAAAAAAAAAAAAAAAAAAAACAAAAAACAAAAAAACACCCACAACCCACCACACAGGTATTTGGAAAACTTAGCAAGCAACTGCCCTCTGTAGCGCTTCTGTATATCTGTCCTGCATCCTCAGCACTGAAATTACTCACAGGTCTCACACAGTGTAACTGGACTTTGTAATTTGAAAGTCATGCTCTCGTCTTCTAGGGATGTACACACAGAACTTAATTCCTAAAATTCACTTGGGCTCTTACTTAAGACCCAGAAACTCTCTTCTTGCTGCTCACATTGTTTACACAAGGCTTAGCTGTGGGTATATATGAAAAGTAAGTTGCTCTTTGCAATCAGTACGGTCCGGGAAGTGTGGTGGACATTGAATTCCGTATTTCCAAATTGAATAGTCAGATTTATTACTTCCTTCCCCATGACAAACGCTTTCACTCACGCCAATAAACTTTTCTACTCCGTAACCCCTAAAAGAAAGCCTGTGAGCAAAATGAGCCAACTTCAAAGTCAAGATGGGCCCTCTTGGCACACCAGTGCCCAAACCCACCAGGGATGGGTCCCGTTTAACTACGGCGGAGACGCTGTAACCACCGGCGAGAGCACAAACCCCCTCTGTGCGAGCGGGGCGGGAAAAGCGGAGTACGAAATGGATCCCTGGGCAGCAGCGGCAAGGGGGAACCCCTCATCTGTATGAAAGTCACACTCCCTGCGAAACGCAGAGCCTTCTCCCTTGGTGGCCTCCTAAGGCAGGCCAGGAGATGCGGGAGCACCGGGCATCACCATGGCGGAGGGCAGAGCTTCTTCCCACCAGGGAGCCAGCGCTGGAAGCGTATCCTGTTTAGCTGCCACCGGGGAGGGGAAAAACAGAAACCGATGTAAAAATAACTCCCAGCCCTCTTCTACTCAGACAAAGCAGTACTCGGGAAGGGAAAAAAGAGAGAGAGAGGAGAAAAAGGCAACTTTTTTAGCGAGGGTGACTCCGGCACGGGTCGCCCAGCCTTTCCAGACAACTTCCGAACTTCCCCACAGCAAAGCCCCGCAGGGAGCGGAGCGGGGCCAGCCCGGCCGGCCCGGGGCACCGGCGGCCCCGCGCTCCGTCCCGGCCCCGCGGGCGGCCCGGGAGCTCTCCTCAGGCGGCGCGGGAGCGGCGGGCACCGCTGCCCGGGGGAGCGCGGCCACGGCCCGCCTCAGCCAGCGGCCGCGACGAGCGGGGCGCGGGGAGCCGGGGAGGGGGCGAGGCCCGCGGCTGGGGGTTCCCCGCGGGCGGCGCGGGCACCCGCAACGCAACAGGCGGGAGCGGGGCCGGGAGGGACCTCACCTACGCCGTATTTTTCCTCCCTTTTGGTGGGAACCCAGCGGGTCATGGTGCTGGGGGCCGCGGGGGGCGGCCGGACCGGGCGGGGATGCGGAGCCCCGCTCCTACGCCGCCATTTTCCAACCGCGGGACGGGAAAAGTTTCTACCGACGGCGGAGTCATGTGGTGCGGGCGGAGCCAGCGGCCTGGCGCCCCGGCCGGCCGGCCCGCCGCGGGGGAGGCGGGGGAGCGCGGGCGGGCAGCCCCGCTGGGCGGCGGGGGGCGGCGGCGGGAGCTAAGGCAGCCCCCGGCCCCGGGGCGCTGAGGGAACGAAGGGGTGCTGGGGGAGCGCGGGCGGCCCCGCGGCGCTGAGGGGGCGCGGGCGGCGGGCGTCCCTCTCGGGAGAAGCCGCAGCTCCAGCCGCCCCCCGGCCCTGCTGCTCCTGAGGGGAAAACCCGGCCGGACTCCGCACAAAGGAGAGCAGGGTGGGTGGTGCCCGGCTGGCGGCCTCCCTAATTGTGCCATGTTATTCCAGGTACACCTGGCCTCGGTTTGCCGAAAAGTTCCTTTCCCTTGGCAAAACCGGCCCTGTGGAACCGCCGTGACACTCCCCCAGCGCCACACCACCGGGCACCGCCGGCAGGAGGGTCCCGGTGCCCTCAGGACACTGGCTCCTGAGAAACCACCCGGTTCTTGGTGGGTTTTTAGCTCCTGCACTGACCCCTTTGGCCACCTGCCCCTGAGGGTTCCTGGCTGCTCCCATCCCACAGAAACGGGCTAAAACAAGGTTTCTGCCAACCTTTAAAAGTAGCAGGGTCTCTGCATTTGGGTATCGCCACATTGCTGAGTGTGCCGTCCAAATAAATCCTTGGCCATAAACATTAGAAACCACCTAATTTCTAAACCTAAATCAAAAATCTAGGCAAAGCTTAACACCTCCGGGCTAATTAGAGTGTGGCATATGTGATTACAGAAGAATTTCAAGGGAAATGAGCTTCTTGGTCCAGACCCCTGTATGCTTGGAGAGACTCAGGGCCATGATGTAAAAAATAATTTAAAAATTGGTCTTTAGCAAAAAGAAAGTAAACCGTATAAAAGCCAGCAGAAAGAAAGATAAGTCTTAAAGAGACATAAAGAGCGGTGAAATGTCAGAGCGGCTGTTTGTTAGGATTAGTCCTCCCCAAAATGAGAAGCCCGGTACTGCAAAGATAAGCATGAAAACAGGTCCTCTTTCAAGATCAGGGTTGAATCTCTCTTCTCTCCTCATATTTTGTTGTATCATTAGGAACGCAAGGGGCCACTTTCTGCAACAGCATTCGTGATTGTCAGGTTTTTGAGGTCAAGTACTCATCTCAGACACCTGAAGGAGTCTTACTTCTCTGTTCGTATACCTTTCCTTTTCCCATCCTTGGGATTTGTTGCCCAGGTCACCAGCTACGCATTTAAGCCAATCTAAAATTTCAGTGCTCCCCTCCGGCAGAATTCAATCGCCATTGTGATAGAGCAAACTGCTGCACCTTTATGCATTATGCCCGGGAGTGAGAAGATCAAAAGGTTTTCAAAGTCAGTTTCATGGCTCATCATCTTTATCCTGCATTAATGGGTAAATGATTAGAGTTCTTACCAAAGACAACTTACAAGTGAGTTCTTTGATTTAACAGGTTTATTTTTATAAGAGAAATCAAAGTGAATTAACTGAAATAATGGACGTACTTGCCCTGTTCCTATAGTCATCTTTGGTTTTCCGCAAAAGGGAAAGAAGTAAGAGGGAAAAGCAGTGAAGCGGTAGTATCTATTTCTAACTATGAGTATTTTGCAGTTTTACACAACTGATGTTGCGATTTTTGTGGTACCACTAATTATGTGCAGCAAAACTGCTGAAGCTGCTCGGGCATTAGAGGGTTTTGAGATTTTTAAGACTATTACTGTAATAATCTGTAGGTCAGGGAACTGGATTGACTTTTCATTTAGATTACTGACAACCAGGAATCACTTCCATGAACTCCGTGGCAGCTTTGCAGATCCGGGGTACGAACAAGGGATACAAAACAGCACTCTGATGTTAATTTAAACCTGCAGGTAGCTGTAGTTAGATAAAAAAGTGAGCTATTCCTATATTCTATCCTTTCTGGGCCTCGAGGTTCAAATCTGAAACTCAGACTGTGGTATTTGTTTCTGTTTTGAAGGAGGCTAGAGGAGCATGTTTCCTTTCATGAGAAAAGTACCGCTGACAACCTTGCTTCAGGTGTTAACTTAAGGTTTAAATTAAATTCCTATACAGATTGGCACTCCTTAGGCTCAGTTTACATGTATATCTGCACTAAATGGAAATTACATATTCCTAGGATTAAGTACACTCCTAAGGCAGGAAGTACCGGAGTCAATAAAATGAAAGCTGAAAAATTACTTACAGCTTCTACATATTAAATCCGTGATTCTGTATTACAATAGCAAAATTCATTTTGACGTCAGTGGAAAAAGAGGTTTGTGCTGTTGTCTGATCATGATCTGTAACAGAAACAACACGAGTAATCCCATGACCAACATAAAGCCTCACTGATACCTTCAAGGGTCTATATTAAGTTTATTACTTTCCACATTTTCATTTTAATGAAAACATGTTATAAATAGAGCTAATGCCATTAAAATTTTGATAGCCAGTAAAAAATACTCCTCCTAATTCACAATGCGTAAATATCCCAATGCTGGTGTTTTACAGCTAGGAAAAAAAAAGTGGTAATGGGATACAACTGTAAGATTGAGAAAATAAAAGATTTTTATTTCTCTCCAGCACACATCCTGAAAAATATTTTTCATTACATTGTAAAATGTTCAAGCCGACATATTTTACATACTTAGGCATAATATGTTTCTTCACACTGTGCATATATGTTTTTCATTTATGAAAAGGAAACTGAAAAATCCTTCTTTCCATAAAATCTGAAAGTTTTATCACATCATTATGTCAACTCTTTGGATTCTCACCTTATTTTTTTGATGCATCATATTGAATTGGAGGCACTTCTCTTGGAGCAAAGAAACATTCCTTTTCATAACATTAACTCCAAGAAATTCAAATGCAGTATTTGGCCATGAATGATATTTGAAATTCTTGTCACAGAGATTAGGAGTATCTTTTGAAAAGGATGAATGGAAACAGAACTGTTACCCTGCACGAAATATATTTGCAATAAATAAGAGATACTCTGTAAATGTACTGATTCAATCAAGTTGTATTTCATACTTATTGCATATGACTACACGAGAGGAATGTTTGTTCCGTCTCAGTTAAGTATCACAGTTTTTGTAATATTTTTTTTTCATTGACTTTCATTACATTTTCAATTTCATTGAATTTACCTTGTAAGTAAATTCAACATTTTGACTCAAAGCATGTAAGTAATTATTCTACACTCACAATGCTAATTCCTCTTGGAGGTAGTGTGGAGGACTTACAAAATCATTTAATAAGTAAATTTTTTTCTTTCCTATTTCTATTAAGGGTATTCTTTGGAAGTGATATTGCTTCCATTCCAGATACCCATCATCTGGGTTTGCTGTACAATTTTCATTTGGGGTGAATGACCTCTATGCCCTAGATCGTTTCTATCATGAATGGCTACCTATGTTACGTATTTGGGAATACACAAAGTAAGAGATTTTTATACCTGATGGAAAGAGACATTTTTAAAATACCTTTTTTTTAATTATGTATTGCTCTTATTCCATATGGAAATAAAATTAAGTTTACGAGTTTGCCTTACAAAAATTATTTCAGCCTTGGTCTTACATATACGTGATACATGTATAACTATCTTAGGGGGATCTCTTGTAGATGAATATGGACTTTTTTTCAGGGAGAATTAAGAAGCCAAAACTGAATTTCCTTGGACATTCCTATCGGTTTCAGTCAGACAAGGTGTGGCATTTATAAACCTGGACTGAAATTTGGCAATCAATAGAGGGAAGTTTTGAGCCCCTTCAGGTTTTGTCCATGTGTTTTTGAAGTATACTCACTAATATTTAATCTTCCCTTTTACAGAATCATTTCGATTATATATGGGTGTGTCTTAAGCTTTTCTTCTAGTGGGATAACGTTTGTGATGACCAGCATGCTAGCTGCAGGACCTCAGCTGCCGGCAGAAGTATTCAAAAGCAACATTTTATTTCATGTAGCTCCTGCAACATATATTGCATTCATTGCACTGGTTTAGTATCTTTCAGATGGGTTAAAGAAAGCACCTCTCCTTCCATTCTTCTGACTCTTAATCAGCATTTACTTCCTTCTTGCATTTGAATTTGTATATTTTAAAATTATGGGACTATTAGGAATATAAAGCAAATTAATTATTTTTAATTTTGGAAAGAATGATATTAAGTTCAGAAAGGAGATGAAGATTTATTGAGTAATATTTTTCTATTAAACTGTTTATGTTTTAGCCTAAAAAAAATGGGGCTTGGTTGTATTGTAATGGAAGTGATTGTTTCATAAGTTATTTTCCTTCAGAAATACTTCATGCTGTTCTTACTGTGTTGTACTGAAAGTGATGTTTAAATGCAAATGTGTGAACATCTCCTAGTTACTCTTTATACATAAAGGTTTCCAGAGTGATGTGCTTTAGGAAAGATATGATTATCATTGATAAAGCTGAGTTCGTACCCTGGTATTTCATCTAGTACGCTAGAATAAAATACTTTACATTTTACAGTGCTATGATAAATGTAAGTGGCTTCATTTCAACAAAAGGGGAAAATCTGTTTTCTGGTCACACCAGCGTGTAAGATTTTACATTCTTCAGCAAAAAAAGTGCAATGAGATTTTAAGGGGGGTCAGTCTCTCTTCCTGTGTGCTTTGCACAAATACAATCTACATGAATAGTACATCTTGTTCTGTCAGAAGCATTGTAGGCATCGCCTTAAGTAATGTGTTTATTTGATTGACAGTGGCTATCTTGGACATTGGCAGATAACTAGTTAACTTTGGACAGAAAGGCTGCCTCACTAATGGGAACTTTCTCTGCAGGATCAGGAGCAGCAGGGAGCAGCTAAGCAGTGTATTTGCCCTACTGTCACCCTTCTCAGGGAGGGTGTTTATTCCTGCAGGACTGAGACAGCTGAAGTACTTAGGAAACAATGTTAGCAATTTCAGCTTTTACCCAACTGCACCACAGCCCAAAATTTCACCCAATCTAGGCATACTGTTTGTTTCCAACTGAAACACTCAGCAACCTGAGCAAGATAGTCTCACTCACATTGAGTGTTGTGCTGTAAACTCCAAAGCACACAAAAATTAAGATTTTTCATCAGTTCCTTACACAAGCTGGACTTTAACCCTTCATAGCAACACACTCATACCCTGTGCAAGTGCTCAGGAGCTTCGTTACAAATTTTACAGTCAAGCCCCAAGCAGCTAAGGGAAAGGCTAGTACAAATGACTCCAAAATACAAGCTAGCATAGAGTTTACTTTTGGTTAGTGGCAACCTGTTCCTCTTTGCAATAGCTTTGAATAACCAACAGTATAAAGTTGGGGGGGGGGGGGGGGGGGAGGGTAGTCTGTTTAGTATTTGCTGGTACGTTTCTCATATATTTGATATTTTTCCTCAAAATGAGATTATGAACTCAGTGTATATACTCTTTGGCAAAATCAAAGATAAGTGGCAAAACAAAATGCTGTATGTAACAAGTTAAGGAAGAAACATTCCCAGAGGCCTGTTAGTTTAACTTTATAAACTCCCACAGATCTATGAGTTTAAATCCGACACATTCTGTTCAAGTCTTGTAACAAAAATCAAGAACATTTTCCAAGAAGAGTGAGAAAGATTTTATCTGGGACTATATTCTGGTAAAGTTTTATTAGAAGCTGGATAATGATCAGATACAAGGGTACAAGCTTGAGATGAAAACATACATTATTCCTGTTAATAACATTCAGCATTTTTGTAGCACTTAACGCTTGGAAAGCACTGAGCAAATATTAACTCTCTCTTGTGAGACAGAAAGCTGTCCTTACCTCCATTGACAAGTGAGAGGCAGCTGAGCTAAGGACAGGTTTTTAAAATGTGACAAGCATTCAACATCTGAGAAACTCAGAATATCAGACCACTACAGTCACTTCTTGATTATGTGATTTTCCTAAGGCCAAAAGTGACACATTAGCCATGGCAGGGTTTTATTTTATGATTTCCTTGGTCTGCAGACAATGTTCCCTCTCATCTTTTGATGAATGATATAAGATGACAATGAGAAATGACAATGAAAGAACATGATGTACTAGCACCTGTTATAAGGTTTGAGAAACTAGTTACCGAAATGTGAAGTATTTGAAGCAATGATGAAAATTATACTGCAGGAAGAAAGAACTGGGCAGTATTCACAGAAATGGCCTGCACGTATACAAAAAAAGACCATTAATTTTTAAAGAAAAAATAAAAACATCCTATCATTTTTTTAATCTAAATTGTATAGCCTTTACAAGAACAAGTTAGAAAGGCATGGGAGGATGCTCCGGAGACTGCATGTACTGTAAGAAGCTGACATTGCTTTTGACAACGGCTTGATCTAAAGCAGTCAGCAAACCCTGCAACAGCAGCTACTGCCAAGCACACAGGGAATTGTGCAGCACTGATAGTCATGGTCCAGGGGCAAATGGTACCCATTATCTCTCTCTCTGCCTATCTGCCGGCATGCCTCCAAAGTCAGGTTTCTAAATGTATTTCTCCCCAAACAGACTGGCAGGTTTTCCTACCATACTGTAAAAGTGGCAGGACTGGTTTAAAAGGCAGAGCCTTTTAAAAAGTCTCTCTCAGATGCACCATAGAATAATAACAGCTTTTGCTGCTTCCCCTGGCTTTGGATAGAGTCTGCAGTTCAGCCACTCAGAGGAGGTGATGGGGTGGTAACTCCGCACTTCCCAGCCGTGTTGGCATGACAGGTCCCATTCCATTTGGAAAAAAATAAACGTTTCCATTCAACCTTGTACCTCACAATTGATTAAAGGAGCTCAAAACCTCTTTTCCGGAATTAGGTATTGTTTATCCACCTGGGAACATACAGCAAGCCAAGGACTCAGCCACTTGGCTTTGATCTTCTATAAACACTAGCCTTTCTTTCCAAGTTCTTGTTGTGTTGGGGTTTTTTCTATTTTGACATAGTCAGAAAGTCTAAAAATGAAGCTTTTTTTAAGCTCCTCTATCCAAATGAACCCTGCACAGTTACTAGCTCACAGTATTTTAACTTTCTTTTTTTCTTGTCTATATTGGCACAGACATTTTTAGTAGAATTAACAGTAAGTGTTAGCTGATAAATGTGAAACAGTTTGCAACCAGGTTGACCAGGAAAATTTTGAAATTTACTTAAGCATAAATATTCCATTCTGAAACTAGCTGTATTTTTCTCCCAATCATGTAAGATCCAGAATCCTGAAAAAGTGAATAGAGATATTGCCTTCAGGTTTCATTTTCCACATCGAGCATGGAGCTATTGCAATTGTGCTGCAGCTGGCTACCAAACATTAAACGGTGCATTGCTACAACCTAAAAGTAAAGGGAAGAGCTGATCTAATTCTCAGTACCTTCCTTTTGTCTGACTTGGAAAAACATCTCAAAATTCTCTCCTGTCATGCTGGAAAAATGTCACTTTTTTTTGTTTGTTTTCGTGAGGATACTGCACTGAGATGAGTCAAATACAATAAAGCTGGTTTCTGTATTCCTGAGCTTGCTCTGGCTATGCTGAAACTTCAACTTGCAAACTATTTATGTGGGGTTGTTTGGAAATGGAAAGTTGTGAGTTCTCTTCCTTACTCTGTAATCATAAGCTGTTTGTGTCACTCCTAGTAACTACTCAGAAAAGTGCATTGGCAGTGGGTGAAATGGAAATACAGAAGTCCTTGTTTGAAATTGAGGAAACCTTTCTCTTCATCAGAAGCCTCCACCTGAAAAATGATGATATGCTTATTTGATAGAGAAAGAAATACTGATGAAACAAACCATTTTCCAGGTCATTTTGAATGTTTGTCATCTATCTGTACATGACTATGTACAGTTATCTATAAAATACATAAATTTCTGTAAACTGCAATGAAAGTATTAATATTCTGGACAGGAATCCAATTTTATCTTTAAGCAGCATTTGCAGAGGATTGTTAAATCATATAATGGAAGCTTTGTCTAGACAGTTTTCTCGCTGGCCAACTTAATTTTTTTACTTCGATTGTTTTTAATGTATTTCCTGGAACAGTAAGTCCCAATAATTTGTTTACAACCTTTTCTGGAAACTATGTCAGTTTTATAATATTCTGAACTGATAATAATTTTTCTAAACCAGGCCATATATATTCCTGGAGTCTGAATGTTCTCGGAGAGAACTGTTAGCTGTAAGTTCTCTCGGATTGTTATAAAAAAAGTTATTAGTTTTTTTCTTTTCAAGTGAAACTTTATCAAGTGTATTACTTGGAAAGGAGCAAAGCTTTCTTTCAATGACTCTGAGATGTTTCCATTTGATGATTTTTATGATGAGTTACTACACATAAAATGACACAGTGTATTTCACGGTGGAAAATCCAAATTCTGACCATTATCAAATCCAGCACTGCTGTGACAGTCTCAGCATCCAGGCAGAGACCATCACATGGCTTAAAGTCTCAGCAGCGGTCATCGGAAGAATGGGGAAGAAATTTCTGTGCAGCATTTTTAAAGCTGCTGCCTTTGTAATGTTGACCCTGGCCTTAGTCCAAGCTCTCTAAAATCAATGGAAAGACTCGCATTGATTTTGGTGGGCTTTAACTCTAGACAGGCTTTTGAGTGAACAGGTTTCAGACTTTAGGTCTCTCAATCACAAGCATTAAACCAAGCCTGACTAAATGTTACTGGATTGCACAAGGCTGCAGGTGCTCTTCCTAAGGCCTGTAATGTTATATTTTCATATATTTCTGAATGCACTTTAATAATGAAGTATTATTTTCCTCCACTTTCAGGGTGTGATCCTCTGAATCACCTCAAAGGCACAGAAATAACATTAAGACACTGTTAAAAAGCTGAAATAGATGTATGAAGCAGAATTATCACCAAAGGCCATGCGTTCATTTGCGACACCTTTTATTTGGTTTGTGTTGTTGGGTTTTGTAAGTGAATTTTCCTTACTTTCTTCCCCCCACCATTATTTTGTTTTAAATTTGGTTCTCTTTAACTTCAGTCCGCCTGCTCTCTAAGAACCTCTGCCTCAGTCAGAAAGGAGGAAGTGAAACTTGTTAATTAGATGAATAAAGCAGAACTAGCCCTTCCAGGAAACTGAGCTTCCCTCTTCCGTAGAAGCGCCTGTGGTTGGGATTCGGTCCCTCCAAGCGGCGTGGAGCACCTGCCCCGCCTGCTGCAAAGGCTACAGGCGTGTGTTGGTGCTGGGGGGGTCTGCGTGAGTCTGCGGGGGTCAGCTGGGACACGAGGTGCTTGTTGCAGGTTGCCAGCCTAGTACAGCCTTTGGACAGAAAATGTTTTGCAAAACTCTAGTTAAGCACCTGCTGGTGATTCCACCTGGAAAGCAGCAGCCTGCTCTGGAAGGCTTCTTGGATTGCATTCATACACCGGGTACATCTGGCGTTACGTTTTCAAGGACATACCACAGATTACATCACCAGACACCTCTGCTTACATAAGGGAGCATGGTTTCCATAGCCACCTTGCCATCCCCTTCATCCCGCTGCCGGCGAATACCACCGCTACCTTAAAATGCAAAGGATTAACTTTCCAATTTAGAGAGGTCTGTGCTTCCACGGGTATCAAAATTGTCACATTCTGATTGTTCTTTTAATGCTTTCAAAGCTGAACTTTTAATTCAACTTTAGAGTAAGAAATACTTTTTCTTGAACTCTTTGTATTTATATAGCTAGCTGTCTTTAGATTCGACAAGCAGATAGAGGAATTGTCTTGTAAAGTTGTAGTTCCCCTTTAATAAGCCACTCTGACAGGCAATTATTCATGCAGTCTGCTCTGTGCTAAATGTTTTTTCATGCTGTGCATCCCTGTCTCTTGATTGCAGGAGTGTGCTCCTGTGAATTATAAGTAAATATGAACTGGTAAGTATGAAATTATTTACTAGACCTTCCGTTGCTACATGATATTGATTCTGTTGTTGTGCATTATAAAGATGCAGGAGTTCTAATGAATAACATGGGGCTTTTCTTCATTCTTCAGATTTTTAAGGTTGTTGTACTTACTGTAACTTATTTTGACAGACGTTGGAAATACTATGCATAAGGAATTTCTTCAGTGGCAAATCGAAATCGGTTGTTGTTGTTTAAATTTCAGGACAAAAATAATAAAAAAAAATGTGCTAAAGTTTGGCCCTGGAAAAATGAATATGACATAAAGATGTAACAAGGTGAGCCCAATTCACCTTTATAATGATTCCATTTTTGGCAGATGCTTTCAGACAAGCAAAAGGCACCAGTGGTACTGAATGTTGTCTTCAGGTTTGGCAGCTTTCAAAGAGCAATTTAGATTACTGCTATCATCATTTTTATTTTTGTTAGAAAATAATTTTGTATAGAGCTTCTCTACTTGTAACGAGTTGGGACCTGGTTGAAGCTAGTCATCTAGGATTCCTTGTGGCCAGTGGATAAAGAAAACAGCTGAAGAAAGCACTCATCCCATTTATCTCAGGTGTATCAGGAAGGGATAAATCGTCTCCTAATGGTGCTCATCCTTCTCCTTAACTAGACAGCCTATATAGACTATACAGTCTGTAGACCAGACAACTCTTGAGGTATGAACACTTAAACTATACTTACCAGTAATTTAAAATTCTATGGGATGAATGTATATATATAAAGATAAAAGATTTTCTGCTGGGGAGAGATTTGTGCAACCATCATGTCATATTTAACTTAATAAACCAGAAATTCACTCATGATAAAAAAAAAAAAAGTCTGATCTCACTCCATACAGATCTGTATAGGCCATACCAAGTAAAAATCTAAAACTATATAAAAGCTGTGTAATAATGATGTGCCATTTTGCTCTTTGGCTTCACAAATGCGCTGTGTGATAGAAAGTATTTTTACTCTCGGGACAAACACTGTTGACCAGAATGTCGTGCTTCCTCAGAGAATACATTTGAAGTTAGGTAAGGTTCACGGTTGTATTTAATTTTAAAAATAGTATCGCTTACATGGGTATGTGAAGAACAAATTGTGCCAAGCAAAACCAACTACTTTTTAAATTAAATTCTTAATTAGTGGAAGAAGGAAAGAAAGTACATTAAAGCATCTAGAATTTGCTAAAGCATTTGACATGGCATGTCTCAAAATTGTGTTTGACAAATGAATCAAAATGGATTATGTAGAAATGCAATTATGAGTACAAGTAATTGGCTGAAGAATGTACTAAGGAGTAATAATAAACATGAGGGAAATCTTGGTCCCACACAGGACTTTATTAGGGTTTCACAACAGCCTGCAGAAGGAGGCTTCTGGTGCTATGTTGCAGAAACAGTTTTACTCACTGAGTTGTGTACCTGGCAGAAATGAGGACTGAAAAATTTACACAAATAATTTTTCCTTAATTCCTGCAATCATTGCTACCTTCTCTAGCTGAAGGTGTTGGTGGGAAGAAGAGATCTAGAATTTGGCTCTGATCACAGATCTACCTGTTTTGCACCCATTTAGCCTTACCAATTCAGCAGAATTATTTCTCTGATTTACAGTGATGCAGACAGTCTTCAATGCCCAGCGTCACCTCATGTGAGCTGTTCACCTGAGAAAATTTCACCTGAGAAAATGTTCACGAAGAAAATTTCCTTGCTATAAGAGCTGTAAGGCTGGACAAGGAATAAATGTAATTTACCGTATGTCATTATGTAATCACCGTATTTCAGCTTCGTAAAGAGCAAACTTGAGTAAAATATGAGCTTGGATTACATATCAAGGAAGCAACAGGCTGGGATGAAAATAATAATTGGCCTATTTCACCTTCTGTGCTTAGTTACAGCCCTGCAAAGAGAGTGCAAAGTATTGCAAGTTGGGGTTGTGGTTCCAGTTTTCCCTTTGTACTGTTTTGCTCTAGTGTAAATGATTATGCAGGTGCAGAGGTGGTGAATTTGGCTCTGCAAATACAGTACAGGTTTGATGAGTAAGGCAGGATATTAAAAAAAAAAAAAAAAAAAAAGACCGCAAGTCAGCTGTCTGGAACATATAAATAGATGAAAATGAAGCAAGAGTTATATCTTATTGCTCAGACCACAGCATCACAGTCATCTATTGAGCAGTACAGAAAGCTGTGAATATTTATCTAAGTGCTCCATCATTTGTAATGGATTTTAAAATACTGCCTCTGATATGGGATGGAGTGTGGATGGTAGACCCTATATCCTGCTACAAGGGCTAAATGTGCTCCTGAAGGGGAATTTACTGGCATTTATGGCAGCAACTCTGATTTGAGAGGAAGGGCTAGGACTTTTCTCACTATTTCTGTCAGAACGGTTTGGCTAGGATATATCTACCTAAAATAATTCAAATGGTAAATATTTAGTCTACGTTTTCATCCAGTCTCTCTCAGCAATCAGTGAAGGAAGGATAATTCATATAATTGTAAAATATGTGCAAAATAGTTCACCTAGGTCTTACTACCCATCCTTTTCTGTTGCACAAGGTTATCCTAAACAACTGCACCCAACTGGGAGCCACTCTACCAGGTGATGGAGGTGTATGTGATTCTTAAAATTTGGCAGTTTTGCTACCCACATCAGCTCTAGTTTACTTGCTGATAAGGTTAAAGACAGTGATACATGCTATTTTGTTTTTTTTGCCTACATTTTTTGTCCTACCTGCAAACTCCAGTTCTGTCATTCACCCCTTCTGTAGTGCAGGGACCTACATTAGACTCGATTCCACCTCTACTGTGGAAATTACATTCATCAACACATATGATCAAACTGGTCAAACTTTAGAAACCAGTGGCAACTTTTCCATGAAATAAAAAATATTTTTCTCCTGTAGGAAAATCTTTCCCCTGCTTTTGCCAGGAAAGGTTGGACCAGCTGACCCTGGAGGTCCCTTCCAACCTGGGATTCTATGAGTCTTTCCACCAGCATTAAACTGCTAGAAAGAAGCCTTTCAGATGAGAATGTTTAATATCTAAAAGGAGAGCATTTGGCCAGAATATTTCGGTCAATTCAATTAATATATATCACTTTAGTAATCACAGATTGATGGAAAAGGATTAGGTTTGAGGAGCTGCTTAAAGATTTTTTGGCTTCACACGAGTGTAAACCAGCTCTGCCTGTTCACAACTGAGGCCACATGGGCTGGTAAACTGCAGAGATGAGGCCAGAGCTGACTAACGTAGGTGAATATTGCCGTTCATATTACTTTTAAAAAAATTAACTGCCTCAGTACTCAATAATCAAATAGCCTAAAGACCTCTAATGATCTAGTAGTCTTCATTTTTATTTCTAGATCAAGTAGGCACCAGCGCTAAGCAATGTATTGTTACAGTCGCAAGTAATGACCCTGAAAAGTGGACACTTTCCTAATTTGCTAAAAATAAGATTTTACATCTTTATGAAAGCAGTATCTTTTTCCTTTGGATGATTAAATGCCGTGCTGAAATGTTATGTTACATTAAAGCACAGACTGGAGAAGTCTCTATTTAAACAGAGCAGACAGACTTCCTAAAGTTCAGTCTTTAATCCTTTCTCATGTAGGGTGGTCTCATAGGGAGAATATAAAAAGCGCATAGTACAGTCATAGTCATAAAATAAAGTAAAAGAGCTTAACATTGGGACTATGAAAGCAGTTTTCAAGCAGTTCTTAGTGAAATCAGTTTTTAATCTGGTAAAAATAGAACATGCATTTACAAGTTTCTATTTAAATGGGCTGAAAATACTGTGAAATAAAAAGCTCCATAGTTTATCCAGGGTGTTACTGTTTGCTTTTGTGAGAATTTTGTCATTGACAGAGATAATACGGTAAGCATTTTGTAATTTTTTTCCTCCTACTTGGGAAAATAACAAAATAAAGAAATAATTCTTTATTATTCCTCTGCCTCTTCTTTCTGATATCTCTCTTCCAGTTATTTCTCTTCAGTCTTGGTGATAAACAGACTTTGCAGGGAGCAGCCATAAAGCTCTCATGGTTGGTTTGTTGCACAATTCAACATTTTATCGTAATAAACATTCATGAGAAATTATATATACCAATCAGTTTTACTAACAAGCATTGGTAAAATAAATCTTAAAATTCATATACATTTAGTACTTTCAGTGGATTCTGGATTTCAGAAGTGTAATGTTTGCCAGACTATAGTGCAGTTTTATCTCACTTTTCTTTAGCTTTTTTTTTTTATATATATAATTCAGCTTTGGTAATTTTTAGACTTACTTTCCCATACAATATAAAAGCATATCATCCGTCTGTCTGTCCATCCACCCATCCCTCCCTTCCTCCCTGCTTCCAATGGCACTAAAAATGGGATTTCTCTCTGTGTGCTGAATTCCAGGGGGTTTCTTTCCGTGTACCCTGCTGTAAGCTCTGTGGGTGTTTCTCAGCAGTGCAACGTGGATGCAGGCTCAGATCCTGACCTGGGAAGAGCACATTCATTCCAGACAACTTGGCTGTAAGGTCTAGTTATTCAGAGAATTCAAACAAGACATGTTATATCGTTACGTTCTCTCTAATGAAGTTAATCTCCATTTTCCAATTAGGCTTTTCTTTTTTATCAGTTCACACACTTAATAATATCTACAATTACTAATATAAATTTTAGTTAATAGTGTCTATTAACAACAGACTTTATAAGAATTTATCTCACATTTAAATATCTGTGGTCATAATAACTGAAATAATTTAGGACTAAATGATTTTTCAGCCCTGAGCATTTGATAGATGGCCTTATTTCCTTCTTCTTATTTATACAGCATCGTAACTATGGATGGTACTTTATCAGGAGCTCACAGTTAAAATTACATCTAACACAAGTGTTTTATGAGGATCATAAACAACATATAGGAGAGTGCTGGAGTTTTTCATTCTTGTGCAGTATTCTTGACAACTCCTTTTTAATTTAATTAGCAAAGATGACCTCTGAAATGATATCCAGGAAGAAAGATCAATGATGGAATGCTGACCAAAAGCTATTTGGACAGAATTTGTGTACATCAATGTAAGCAATGCAAAGGTTTGCTACTTGTGTGTCTGAATCATGTTTTTTCTGTTCTGAATATAGGTCCAAAAATAATTTTTCTTTTTACACTTTTGGTCAATTCTTTTTTTTTTTTTTTTTTCCAATTTCAAGGGTATTTTGACATGTAAGATTTAATAAAGCAAAAGGAAGATCTCTAATTTGACCCATAAACCAGCCTATAGCTCGTTAAAAGTATGGAGAACTTACGAAATATATACCTAATGAGAAATAGCAATTAATAGGCATGCAAATGCCTTTTTCAGGTGTCATTTACCTGAATGTTTAATGGCTCTAAAGAGGCTAGAAGAGGTGAACATGTATGCTTGGGCTCCATGATACCAATGGAGCAGAGCTCTGTGGAATCCAGTGCAACAGAGATGTTAATCAATCAAGAGTACCACGAATGGTGGAGTGGGCTTTCTTGGAAAGAAATTAGTAAAATTAATCAAGAATAAACTGACCTATTTTTGCTAGGGTAACAGAAGTGGGAAAGAGTCTCTATCTGCTTATTAAAAGGCACAGAATAACAGTACTTTTGCTATAAATCACACTGTTTTAAGACCGAGCAGGTAGCAAGGTTGTTCCTTCCATTACATAGGACCAATATTCTATGTTGGATCCTATTTCAAACGTATATAATAATCATAGAATCACAGACTGGTTTGGGTTGGAAGGGACCTCAAAGCCCACCCAGTCCCACCCCGTGCCCCGGGCAGGGCCCCCTCCCCCCATCCCAGGCTGCCCCCAGCCCCATCCAGCCTGGCCTTGAGCACTGCCAGGGATGGGGCACCCACAGCTGCTCTGGGCAGCCCGGGCCAGCGCCTCGCCGCCCTCACGGGGAACAATTTCTGCCTCACAGCTCATCTACATCTCCCCTCTCCCAGCTTAAGGCCATTCCCCCTTGGCCTGTCACCACGTGCCCACGTACAAAGCCCCTCTCCAGCTTCCCTGTCAGCCCCTTTGGGTGCTGGGAGCTGCTCACTCGGTGTCGCTGTGTTGATTACCCAGGGACATGTCTGACAGCAGCACTGGTGTGGCACCAAGCGGACGGCCTGCACTGCTCCAGCCACAGAAGAGGTGATTTAGCAGCCCAGTGCTCCACTTGGCCACACATATTGCTGCTTGCTGATCAGTGGGCAAAAGGGTGGGATCAATGCATCCATCCAGTTGTCTGAAACAGTTACTACACTATATGCCCTTCCTGAAGGGCTCACGCTGAGTTTGGTTTCTTTAGTTTCGCCTGCGAGCAGAGCTTGCTCCCCCACACCACCCTGGCCGCGTGCTGCTCACCGATGAGGCTCTCTGAGCAGGCGCTTAGGATGCTAACAGCAGTATCAGAAGATTACTGTTCCTTTTCTTAATCTGTAATGTTATCCTTCTCTCCTACCAAGTGACCTCAAGACAGAACCAGACATTACATGGTGAAGAGGCTTCGGTGCAGGTTGGGTATCTCTCGTAAGTTCCTTTCCTGTTAGTGTATTTCTGTACCATCGTATTTCCAGTCGATTTTTGGAAAAGCTACTTTCCTAATGAAAGCCTATCCAGTTGCCACCCATTTTACCCACTGAATGTGTCTGGAAATGAAGTACAAAAATGGCACCACATAGAACAACCTCCTGAACAGAAGGCAATTCTCTTTAGTCCCAGCTGATACTGGCTGGATGCTTCCACTGCTGCCATGCCCATAACCATCGTTTTAATCCACAAAATGAAACATACAGCACAGTCATATGGATGCAAAGCTCTTACTTTGCTCTTACAAGTGCTAAGTACTTGCTGAATGCTCTGGGGTTTTTTCCTCCCCATTTCCTCTTTTCTTTATCTCTGCATTCTGTTTGCTTTTTTCCTCTATTCGTTATATTTCTTTTTTTCATATATAGGTTAATGTACCTATATTCTTTTACATTTTCCAGAGGCATTCTTTACTTCTCTATTTTTTGCTGTTTATTTTTTCCCTTTACTTTTCTTGTAAGTTCCATTTTTTAGTCTTTCTATGAAGATTATATTAAGTGACAAGAATAATGTCAAATAAATGAGATTATATTTAATGAACAGATCTTGTCTCATTTCCATGATTCACAGGAAAAAATATTCACACTGGTTGATTTTTCAATTAAATCATTTACTGTGTTATCTGTTCAGCATATCTTTGTGAATATGCATAACTAGAATGCATTAAAACTTTTCAGGGTCTCTGTTAACCTCAAAAAGCCACAAGATGCCTACTAGCAAAATATGGGGATTTTTTGCTTTTTCTGTGTAAAAATCAGAATACTTTGTTTTAGCCTTGATATCTTTTTCAAGGAAGTACAGGGGATTAGACGTTTGAGAAAGCATCTTGATTCTTTCCAAAGACAACAGACTTACTCTTTTGTTGTTTGACTTAGTTCATCTTAAAAGTACTATGCTTTTTGTTTTGGTTTTGTTTTAATATTTCTTATAATGTCTCTTTATCCCAGGAGGACTCTCACCACTCGCAAGTACATCCAAAAATGCCTAGTAAAGAATCTGTAGAAAATTAGCTGTAACTTCAAAGATATCAGAAATACTAATTTTGAAGTGAAAGATTGCTGGTACCCACACACAAAGGGAACCTTTTGGGAATGAAAGTTGAGTTTCTTGAACAATTCTTTCCTATGGCTGTGAAAGAATTACAAGGTCTGGCACATGGTTACTGGCAAGCGCCAGCATCTCTTATTTCAAAGCCTGTAACAAAATGTTGTATAGCTGTTGCAGTTTTAAAATTAAAAACTTTTATCATCAGCTGAAAAACTGTGCTGTCATGGGCACATTCCCAGAGGTTTTCTTTACTGAAATTACTTAAATTGGTTCTCCGGTGAGATTTCACTGAAAATAAGATAGCAACCTCTTCTGCCACATGTGCCACACAGGAGCGAGGAGGATCTCTCTTTCCCCTCGAGGCTCTAAATGCAGGACAATCTGGAGGAATTGCAAGGATAAAAATTACGTGAGCTGCTAGTGGTTTACTGAAGCAAATCACAAAATATAAACATACCTCCTCTCCAGGATCACCACTACCTTTCACTCTTCAAGGGCTTTCCCATTTGAAAGCTTATCTGTATCTCAATTACTTTACCAAGGACCACATCTAAATTAAAAAATAAACAGAGGATTAAAATCTTGCATCAGTACATGTTTAATTCAGCATGTAATTTTATTGCAGTCACATGCAGTATATGCTTCTACTTTATATGGCACAGAGTACTGTAATAAAAATGTTTTTTCTTTAATGGAAGGTTAACATCCTTTCAAACTTACAGACTATGTCTTTATGTAAAATAAGACCATTTATTAATATGGAAAATATTTTTTCATTATAAAACATGGTATTTTACATGTTAGATAAGTATAATTAGAAAGCAAAAATATTGACCAGCAATCTCCAGAATATTTTATTTCAGATTTTAATGGAATTCATCAGAAACATTTGGACTATATCTAAATAAACAAGAAAACCACCCTTGTCATATATCCTCTGTATTGCTCCTCAAGCACATCAATGAGGAGGATATTGGAAAACACTGGCTTCATATGTTATAGAAAAATGCAGAATTAAAAATATTATGTGCAACCGGTATTATCTGGTCAGTGACAGGGCTGATAAATACTGGGTTTGTCCCTGCAGCGGGAGAGCAGCAACAGCCACGGTGGCCTGCGGAATGAGGCATTGCAGTGTGGTGGGGAAAACTTATGGTTATAAAGACAGTAACAGGAAACACTGCAAGGAATATTCTGTCCTGTATTCAGGAATATTAGATTTTAAGGTTAAAACTAAGGCGGTTGAATATAATACTGGTGAAAGGATAAAGCTCAAGAGCAGACAAGGCTCACGGGAAGCACAACCACGGCGTTCCTCCTTCTTTTGCCTTTCATCCTGGTTGAAACTCCCTTCTTTCCTCAGCAGACATGGTAGGTCGGATTACCCTGGCCTCAGACTCCCTCTGATTAGGATCAGAAGTTTCCGCTACCATCAGTCAGTCTTCTCCTACTCTTCCGTCCCCTCCAGGGGAGAAGGGTCTCCAATTTCAGTGACCTCTTTAACTCTCTTGGCTACGGGTCATCCTCCCAAACTCTTGGAAGCAAAACTGCTCTGCAGATTCCAGACTTAATTTGTAGGCTGTTTTTTTTAAAGCAAGTGCTAAAGGACAGGAAGCCCACTGCACACCCCCTTCGTGTGGAATAGAGCATTTAGCAAGATCAGGAATGACCACAAATGGGAAGAAGGGCAGGACACAAAGAGTCTCTGTGAGCCTGAGCTGGCCACCTTTGCTATGACAAAACTCGAGCTTAGGTTAAACAGAGTTTTCCTCTCTCCTGGAGTTCTGCTGGGTGTCCATGGGTGGCTGTGGGTATTGCTACTCCTCTTCGTCCCGGGCTCGCTCAGTTCAGATGACTGCTTTGACTTTGTTTCAGTGGATCGCTCAGGCTATAATTAGTTTCAACATCTCTGCCTTTTGCTGACTCTTCTCTTTTTATCAGAAATAAATGTTACTAATCAATATCCATTATTCTGTTAAATTCATTATTTCTTAATTGCTGACAGGGTGCTTGCCCCGCACAGTGCTTGCCGTGGAGCTGGAATCCCAGTAATGCTCCTGTGTCACTGCCAGAGGTGAAGATTTTTACCGCTACTCTATTAACCCTCGGGATGCGTGTTTTAGTGGGAAGCGTAACACAATAACTATAGTTTTGAAAATCGCATCGCTGTATATTAAAAATACAAGTAGAATTGACTTTCTGCCAGAACTTTTTGATTTTCTAGGAGCATTCTTCCCTGAAATATGCTTGAATTAACACCCTCCAGGGTTTAAACAAAGAAGAAAATTAAACATATCCTTCAAAGCGGAGACCTACTGGTGTGATGGAAAATGGTGGTTAAGCACATTCTTTTATATGAAGACTGTAACTTTACACATAGCTCTTTTATCTTTCCTCACCCATCTTTCATGCTTATGAAATTATTGTATGCTAATAACAGCTAATTCAATTTTGAACTCAAAACAAGAAATGCGTTCTTTGGACTCAGATTATGAACTATGCTAGCACAGTCCAAAATTTTCTTCCGATCCTCAAAAAAATTCCTATGACGAGTCTGAAACGAGAGCGTCACAGCTCATTAAAACTCTGGCTGTTTCGATGCCATCAGGCGTGTGGGCCACTGGGACTGTTGGCTGTCCATAGAGGTCACCAGTGATGCACGTACACACTACACATCCCCCTCTTGCACCCCTTCCTTGGGTTTTAAAAATTGCATCAGTTCTTCTGCAAGACTCTCTTAGGATCCCAATACATTCACTGGTTTCTAGTAGGCAGGGGAGAAAGAGAAAATGGGTGGGCGGTGAAGGGTGGGGGCGAAGCATGATCCTGTGCAGACTAATGTGAAAATTAAGTCAATGTTAGTAATCAGCTGTAGGAAATTAAGTCTCTCAAGCCTTGACTGCCTTCTTTCAAGGTATAATTATTTATATTTTGGAATAGTATCTTTAAATTACTTGTAAATATTTATTGAGAATAACTGCCTAGTATGATAACGATCTTTTGTGACATTCTGAGTTATGGGAAA